>NC_045550.1:45118093-45330900 GCF_009769535.1 Thamnophis elegans
GGAATATTTCTAACCTGTGATGGGAAGACATTTAATTGTGTCTTTGCAAAAACACCTGGTAAATATCGTGGATTAAATTGGTTAAATATGAGGCCATATACCACGTGATAATAGATGCCTAAATGAACTGGGGAACAGGTGAGCTATCTTTACTAATCAAGTCCTGTGAGCTTATATCTCAGAGTTTTTACCTAATTAACCAAATCCATTAAAATAAGAGATCTGGAAAAAGGCCAATTTGATCATATGAGATAAATGCAACACCAAAAACTCCAAGAGAGACATCTTAAAAACCAAACACAATAAAATATAAATTATACTGTCGATAAGATAAAATCTACATCTATTCTTGACAAATTATTTCTAAGTAAAAGGAAATGATATTTAGTGGCCTTTTAAAAAACAAGAAAGACCACAATGTCCACACATAAATTGTTGTTAAGTCTGTGGTATGATAGTAGTTGGATGTTTGCATTTCTGTGTAACTACACAAATTTCTTTAAGATTTCTCAAAGGCCAGAAGCAGTTGAATTATAAAAGCAGGTCCTGATCTAGCTTATATCATAGTCAGTTCTGTAATGGTTTGTAAGTACACCTGCATATAAATTTGTTTAGCCTTAGCAGAATGACAGCACTTTGTACATGGCATAGAATTAGATCCTTTGGTCCCAAGTTGTATCATCTGAGGACCACCCAAACTGAAACACAATTGAAACAACACTATGCACTGTTCAAACAATATGCAATAATATATTAAGAAAAAATATGAGCAGAAGTGTGTTGTGATGAAAAGATTCTTTCATTGTGATGAAAAAATTATGAGTGTTAGAAGTATTACCTGACAAACTAGTAAGCCCAAGTAAGACCACACCTAGAGTATAGCACCCACTATAAAAAAAAAGATGTTGAGAATCTAGAAAAAGTGCAGAGAAAAGCAACCAGGATGATTGGGGGACTGGAGACTAAAACATACGAAGAACAGTTACAGGAACTGGGCATGGCTAGTCTAGTGAAGAGAAGGACTAGGGGAGACATAATAGCAGTGTTCCAATATTTGATGGGCTGCCACAGAGAGGGGTCAAGCTATTTTTCAAAGCACCAGAAGGCCAAACAAGGAATAATGGATGGAAACTGACCAAGGAGAGATTCAACCTAGAAATAAGGAGGAATTTTCTGACAGTAAGAACAATCAACCAATGGAACAGCTTGCCTTCCGAAGTTGTGGGGGCATCATCACTTGAGACTTTCAAGAAGAAATTGGACTGCCATTTGTCAGAAATGGTGTAGCGTCTCCTGCTTGACTGGGGGATTGGACTAGATGACCTATAAGGTCCCTTCCAACTCTGTTAATCTGTTAAATCTGTTAAAACTGGTATGTTGGAAAGAAAAAATACCTATGAGATTTTATGTAACCTTGTTTTCTTAAACTGCAGTGGAAATAGGCTGAATTAAAAATTAATGATGGCAAGTGAAAGGAAACTGGAATTCTCTTATTGTTTGTGCACAAATGATAGTTCGTTGAATGGAAGAGTGAGAACTCAGGGAGGTTGTTTAGAAGAAAATACTGAGAGCTCTATAGCTGATTCAAAATCTATTGATGAGTGTTTCATCAAAAAGATTTTCTGCGAAAATTGGCTCTAGTTCATCATTTCTTGAACACTGTCAAAGTGACTAAGATTACAATTACAAAAACTTTCAACCTAAGTCAAAACATTTCCAGTGTATTTTATTCCCCATTTTTATTCCCAGGTTTTTTCCCAATATGATATTGCGCAAATTTCACTAAATGCCTGGATCTAGGTTTGCATACATGCTTGCCTATGTTAATAACTTACTTTTCTGCCTTCATTATATGTATGTTGCCATATCACATTGCCAAATAATATTCTTGTCTGTTTTAAATACTTTTGTACTGTACATTCATGCTTTGATGAAGAAAAAAATATCACATTACCCACAGTTTTATAAAATACTACAATCTTCATTTCTGGTTGTGACTCCTACAAATGTCATTCTTTTTCTGGGATTTTTCTATTTTCAAGAAATTTACAAGAATCAATCAATCACCTTTCATGCATAAGTTAAAAAAGGAGAACAAATCAGTTTATCTAGAAAATTAAAATTAAAATGTGTACTTCATTTATATCTTCTGTTACGGATATCTCCTAAAATCTCCCTTAGTGGATAGCAATATTTTTGTGTGAGAGAATAGCAATATTCTGTGATAGAATATAATTTTGTTTAAATCAAACTTCTTTGACAGAATAGGATGTTGTCAGGTATGTACTGGACATGTTTTCTATAAATGTGTTGTACTCAATAAAAGTAACTTTTCTGTTTATGAGTTAGAACTGGTTTCTGGCATTCAGTTTATAGCTACCATTTGATGCTAAAATTATTATGCCTTCACCCATTAAATGATACTGACTAGTTATAGGCACAGTAAAAATAAAAAAGCCACTTAAATGTTTAGACAGGTACCTCACCTATAGAACTGCATCCTTTCCAAGACTATGATGTCCCAGTCTTTCTAGCTTTTAGAAATGCCCTATAAACCTACTTTTCCTACACGGTCTTACCATACAATGTTAGATGAGCCATTGGTATGTTTTAATTTTGTTGCCTGAATTACTGTTCCTGGTGTTAAACATACAGAGAGCTTTCCACCACCTGGAAAAAAAAAGAGATAAACAATTCAGCTTGGAGCATGTAGGTTTCTACCACATATCACATCCCTTACTGTTTCATGGACCACAGGAAAGCTCCATGTATGGTCATACCAACAGCATCCTGGCCCTGTTTGGAATGTGCAGATGGTAAGTCCAAATTGTCAGTGTCACCGTTGTATGTATCATTTGTTTGGCTTCATTGGCAGATAAATAGATGACAGCATAGCAGAGTGCTATACAGAAGCCCATGAAATCAGTTTTCTGATGTGAGTTTTCATGCAATAGTAGCATCATGGGCATTTATAGAGGGCACTGGCTCAGGACTTTCTTGTCTTGAGCTTTCAGTGACATGTAGCATTTTCCTGCCACAGTAGAAGGCAGTGAGAAACCACAAGCTGTAATTTCCTCTAAATTTTTTTTCTCCAAAGAGTAGTTAAATTTAAATGGAAGCTGAAGAAATGCATGGAGATACTGAGAAAGAATGAAAAGGAAAGTGCCAAGAAACTACTGCATAGAGGAAAAACATATTTTCTTGCACATAATTGATATTTCTGCTTGATCAAATGTAAACTAAGCTATAATTGTTAGTGGGCTTTTTGGTTTGTTTTTGGTTTCAGAATCTGCAACTGGTCTTGAGCTTTGAAAAGAATTGGTTGTTGTTTTGCTGAGGCTGTTCTCATTAGTGACACAGAACAACCACAAGGCTTGGTTGAGGCCCAGCTTCAGTGCTTTATAGGAAGGTAGACAGATTCAACTTGGACCACTTTAGAGGCGTCCTGGTTTGATTCAAGATGAATCAGAAACCTTGTTTGGGGAAATCCAAGGTTTTATATTTCTTTACCAAGATCGTAATACATGCCTTTTTTGATAGAATTAATTGGTATTTGCAGATATAGTCACCTTTGTGAAAACCAGTCCATATTCTATGGTGCCAGAGAGATACACACGTTTTATAAATACACTAGCTGTTTCACGATGAAACTATGTGATCAGGCAATGCAGGAGAAATCCCGTTCACTCTGGTTCAACCCATTGGTGGTTGGTGATTGAAACACATAAGGAAATATCATTCCCACCAGCTTGAGTCCGGAAGCATAGTTGGAAGGCGCAGACATTTTGGTGAGGTACCAATGTTTAGTACTGTAAGGAACCCCAGACCGCTCCTAAGTGAAGGAGTTGAATGTCTGCCAGTTTGAACTAAGGTTACAGAATGTGAAGCAACTGGCAGTTGGAACAGAATTCTTTTCAGGTGGGAAGGGGGAGAAGAATGTCAAACTCCTTAGCACCAGAGCATGTTAATATAAGGCAACTGGCAGTTGGTACAGAGTTCTTTTCAGGTGGGGAGGGAGAGTAGAACTCCTTAGCATCAAAGTGTGTTAATTACTGTATAAGAATTACTAATGATCTGATGGTCATTTCAAAAAATCCTTTCTTGGCGAGCTCCTAGACACGTCAAATTTCAGGTTTGTGGGCTTTACGGTTCTGGAGATTTCATAATGAGTGAGTGATATTTGGCTTTTATATATATATAGATGAAATGCATCAATTTTTTAAAAAGATTTATTTATATATTAAAAGAGTGGCCCCCAGAGGGAAAAAGTTGCAAATTTTAAAAAGGTGATTTTGTACCATTGACACAGATAAAATAATTTCCACATTGTAGGCAAATGTAATAAATTTGCATACATGTGTTGTACAAATGTCATTTGATCAAATATGTAAATATTCAGATGTTATTGTAATTTGTCTTGGGGATTTTGTTTTTTACTTAGGGGAAACTACCAAAATCCAGAAACATAATTATTGGTGGACAGGTTAGTTAAACATTATTGAAGAAAATCTTATTAAAGATAGAGAAATTTTAAGAAGCATACATTGTGATAGAAAAGTCACAAGTAGTATATTGTCAGTTATGAAAAAAGAATATGCATTGAAAGAAGTGAAAGTGTAAGAGTATGTTTCTGCACATTTTGTTACATTGAAATGAAAGCTCCCTGAGTAAGTCATGAGTTACACAAAAATAGTTGAACACCCTGAGAATGGAGTACTTTCCTGATTTCTGGAGGAGGTCAAATGACAAAACATGAATGACGCCATCATAACATAAACTCTGTGATGTACATTTCAGATACAGGAACAAAAAGTGTTGTGTTGTATCTGTTTCACAAGCATGTCATCATTTTTTTCTGCACCTGTGGACACCTGTGGGGTGTTTAATAAGTGTGTATTCTGATAAATATGATTTAGAAGACTCTGCATTCAATTTTGAGAAATTCAAAGACCTTTGCTTTGCTTTAGTTCCGTTTCATAACAAATCTTTTCAAAGTGATTTGGTTGAATTCAGCCTTTTCCATTTCTCTAAAGCTGCAGAAATGACTTTTCAAAACTATACAACTTATTTGTTTATGCTGCACTAATTTGGGGCTGAGAGCAAGTTTGGTGGTGTGGTTAAGGCAATGGGTCCCAACCTTTTTTGGCCATGGCCCACCTAAACATGTTTAAAATCCTGACCCTCCCCCACCCCATGACATATTCTTACTTTACTCAAAAAGTGAACTCTACTCACACAGAGGAAGCCTAGAAGGCCATTAACTTGGTTTAAACAAGATTCAAATTGCCCCCATTAAAAATCAGATTGCCCCCCTGTGGGGCGTTGGAACCACTGAGTTAAGGTATCAGACTAGCACTTGGCACACTGTGATTTCTAGGCATAAAACTAGCTGGGTGACTTTGGGCCAATCACTCTCTCTCTCGGCCCTAAGAAGAAGGCAATAGCAAACCAGTCCTGAAAAACCTTACCAAGAAAACAGGCAGTCCCCGAGAATGAACCACAAGTGAATGGAAGAAAGGAAAAATGACTCTGGATATTTTGCAGAACATGTTTTTAACAGGGGGGAGGACCTCTTCAACAGTTTAACATTAAAAATGTCCTGCTTGTCTTAATAAGCAATATTGTTCATACATTCTTAGATAAAGGATAAAGGGACAAAATATATGGCTTTATGGAGTAAAAGTCAAGTATATTGCATTTCTAACAGAATCAAAAACAATAGTATTAAAAGAGAAACTATAGATACATATCAAATGTTCTACTTTATTTTTATTCATAAAGTTTAATTGTCAAATATTTTTCAGAGACACACTGATTTTTTTCCTGGGCATTTTCAGGGGATCCTAACCCTTATTATCAGATAATTGTGGGCTCACCTCTGTCTCTTAATTTCATGTTGTTATCTGTTTCTTAGTAAATAAATATTGGCTGTGTTTTACACAGGTTTTAAAACATAACATGATGAAGTATCATGTATTTATTTTTTTTGTAAAATTTATCCTATCAGCATATTAGCATTTGACTGATAGTACTAATACTGTGAATGTAAATATACTGTAGTTAGACTTTTCTGGTGAAATGCCAAAAGCAATATTGTATGTTTATAAGAATATGTTAAAGCCTTTCTGAACAGGAAAATGTTCTGATATGTGATTAACAGCTGGAATAAGGGGTGGGAGAGCAGAGATTGGAGAAATAGAGGTGGAAGTAAGATTTTTGAAGGCTGTTGGTGATTGACAGGTGATCCTGTACAGGCCCTACTGGGTTCAAAGACTGAAGAGATGGTGTATTTAAATCAGATTTTAAAAAACTAGATTCATTTGTAGCTAAAATAAAACAACTATAGGAAGTTCTGTGAAGTAAATTTCCCCCCAAACCACCACCTAGATCAGTGTTTCTCAACCTCGGCAACTTGAAGATGTCCGGACTTCAACTCCCAGAATTCCCCAGCGAATGCTGGCTGGGGAATTCTGGGAGTTGAAGTCCGGACATCTTCAAGTTGCCGAGGTTGAGAAACACTGACCTAGATCATTAGGAATGCTTTTCTGGAGCTTCAGGGAGCTTCAATAGCCAACTTAATTCATTCCACATTGTTTCTTTTGGCCCCTCAGTCTTCCATGTGGCACTGGTGGCTGAAAAAGGAGCATGACATTTTGCTAAATTTTCTTATTTCAATTATTTTAGTATTTAAGCCATGTTGTGGTTTGGATCCCTTCTATTAATTTTAATCAGCCAACCAGGTCATCTTCCACACATTCCATATTACTCCCACAGACAACATTCTGTGGTTATTGACCTTGCTCAGTTTATATCTAGTTGCTTTTATGTCCTTTCTCCAAATGATGTCTGGTACTCCATAAACCAAGTCTGCTGATCCTGTCTCTCTTTCTGTGTTTTAAGAGAAAGACCCTAAAATCTTTTTTTCCTACATCTGGCTATTGGGAATAAAATGACCCTTCAGAATCCCGTGCTGTTTGGTGGTGGTTTGTCACTGAAACTAAATAAATCAACCGGCTTAAATTGTAAACTGCTCATAAATATTTTGAGAGAAAAAATACCATGTGGGAAGCAATGCGATGTAATTATTTGTTGCCATTTCAACCATGTGATTCATGTTTCCCAAATATTATAGACATGTAAATAATTTTTGATGCAGTGAATGCTATGCTGCAGATGGTAGTGTCCTAAGTGTTCTGAAAATGCTTCAGCAGCTGGTTAGAAGATGACTTGCTAGATTTGATGCAGTGACGTGCAATGAGGTTTATGGCTGGTGAGGCACTGATGTCATCACAATCAGATTTACAAACATTAAAATCCTACAAATTATCTTATCCAATATTTGATTGGCAGCAGTTAACGGGTTATGTTTAAAGTCTCATATCAGTGTTCTTTACACATACTGTAGCACACAAAAAAGCACATTTAATTGAAAAAAATGAAGTTATTATGGGTCTTACTTTTACTTATAAATGAAGTCCATCCGCCACTCCTTCTGAACAAAAGCATCTATAACTTGTTGGTAGAATTTTTCATTGTCTTCTTTTAGTTTTAAAAGTCTCTCTGTCTCGATGGCAATCATGGCCAGGGAAGAAAATCATCCTTGATGTCATCACGCTCTGTGGCTGTCACTTACTTTGCTGCCGCTGAGTCACAGGAAGAATGAGCGCCCTCTACTATGAGGCAGGAGAACTGCGTGCCTCACCTAGTCTGACTTTTTAGGCATTCTATGATTGCTCAGCACAAGAAACACGTTCCACAGATAGTTGTTGACAAAAAACACTCCATTTTATATTATATACATCAGCTAAACTATTAAAAGTGACATACAGAGAAACAACAATGTGGTCTCATTACAAATCATGTAAAACAGTTAAGCAGAGTCATCCATGGTGAGGCAGCAGCTAGCTCAGCCTCACCTCAGCTCTTGCCTGAGAGGCTGAGCTCGTTGCAGCCTCATTGCAAGCTCTTGCCTGACTAGTTGAATGGTAAATGTGAAAATTCTGCAATTTTAATACCAAATAATGTAAAACTGGTGAAGTTAAATGGAAAATAACTTTATAACTTCTTAGGGGTTTCTTACAGGGGTTTTTAAATCAAATTTTAAGGGGGGCGAGGATCTGGGTGGCTCATACAGGCTTGGGGGGGGAGTCTGCCAGGGCACAGGCCAGAGCTAACTAATGGGCATGGGTCGGGAGTGCTGGGAAGGTTTGGGATTCCGGGGAAGACATTAAGCCATTCCATTGGGAGGTTTACCATCTGTAATGTTTGTAGGAGAGGTAGATATGGTGGTGGGGGGGCGAGGGCCAAATTATGTTTGGGGGATGCGGGTTCACTGTTTAAGAGCGATAGTGCATTCTGACCCTCATCACCCTTCTTGCATCCCTAAATGCTTGGGATTAAAGGACCCTGGTCTCCGGCTGGTGTCGCTTAACACCAGGTCAGTGGTACATAAGGCTCCCCTCATTTATGACCTCATACAAGAGGGTAGAGCAGACCTGGCCTGGATTACGGAGACCTGGTTGGGCCATGAGGGGGGGGGTGTTCCACTTAGTGAATTATGCCCACCAGGTTTCCGGGCGTTTTACCAGCCGAGAGCCCAGAGCAGGGGCGGGGTGTGTGGCGGTGGTTATTAGGGAAAGTCTTGGACCTCAGGAGGTCACTGTGCCTCAGATAGGTGGGTGTGAGTCTATTTTTGTGAAATGGGGCCTTGGAGTTCAGGTGGGCCTTTTTATTATGTACCTTCCTCCCTGCTACATTTCATCAGCCCTGCCGGAGCTGCTGCATATGTTAGCCGGATTGGTGGTTGATTTCCCCAGGCTTATGATCCTGGAAGATTTCAATCTGCCTTCCATTGGCGAGACATCCTAGTCAGCTCTGGAGTTCATGGCTTCCATGGACATAACTCAGTTAATTCAAGAACCCACCTATAACAGGAAACACACGCTCGACCTGATTTTTGTCTCTTGGCAGTGGATGAATGATCTAGATTTAGGGGATATTTCTATCCAACCCTTGTCATGGTTGGATCATTTCCTCATCAGGCTTGACTTGCATACTGCTACCCTTCGCCGCAGGGAAGCAGAACCGACTAGATGGTTCCACCCCAGGCGCCTGATGGACCCTGAAAGGTTCCTGATGGAGCTTGGGACTTTTCCTGAATCCCTTGCTCACAGCTCGATCAAAGCCCTAGTGGAAGCCTGAGATAGGGTGGCCACTGGGGCCTTGGACCGTGTTGTGTCTTTGCAGCCTCTGACCCGGTGTCAATCCCAGGTAGCTCCCTGGTTTACCGAGGAGCTCCGGGAGATGAAACACCAGAAAAGACGCGTAGAGGGCATGGACAGGATTATGAGGAGACTCAGTGCTGCCACTTGTATGCTGGACACGCATCCCTCTTGGTTAGTTTCGGCTTCCTGGGAGGTGACATGAGGCTGGCTCCAAGTGATTACCAATGCTTCATTGAGAGAGGGATTCTTTCCCACTGCCTTAGGCCCCTCCTAAGAAGCCTTCCCTGGACCCAGCCTCTTTAGCCAACTATTGTCCGGTCTCTAACCTTCGCTTTGTAGCGAAGGTTGTCGAGAATGTGGTAGCACATCAGCTTCCCCAGTATCTAGATGAAGCTGCCTACCTGGATCCGTTTCAGTCAGGTTTCAGGCCTGGGTACAGTATGGAGATGGAATTGGTCATGTTGGTCGATGATCTCTGGAGGGCCCAGGACAGGGGCTGCTCCTCTGTCCTGGTCCTATTAGACTCTCAGCAGCTTTCGATACCATTGACCATGGTATCCTACTGCGACGACTCGGGAGGTTGGGAGTGGGGGGCACCTTTTTTCGGTGGTTTTCCTCCTACCTGTCAGATTGGTTGCAATTCATGTTGACAGGAGGACAGGGATTGACCCCGAGGAGCGTCACTTGTGGAGTACCCCAGGGGTCGGTTCTCTCAGCCCTCCTGTTCAACATATATATGAAACCGCTGGGTGAGATCATCCATGGTTTTGGGGTACGGTATCATCAATATGCTGATGATGCCCAACTTTTCATCTCTACCCCAAACCACACAAACAATGCCCTCAACATGATGCTCTGATGCCTGGAGGCTGTGCGGATCTGGATAGGGAGGAACAGGCTCAAGCTCAATCCCTGCAAGACTGAGTGGCTGTGGTTTCCATCATCCTGATTTGTGCATCTTGTTCCATCTTTGATGACAGGGGGAGAAACTTTACCCCCCTCAGAGAGGGCCCACAATCTGGGAGTCCTCCTAGATATGCAGCTTAGTTTAGAAGAACACCTGATGGCCGTGACCAGGGGGGCTTTTACCAGGTTCGCCTTCAGTTGTGCCCCTTTCTGGATTGGGATGCTATATGCACAGTCACTCATGCCCTCATCCTTTCTTGCATGGACTACTGTAATGCTCTCTACATGGGGCTGTCCTTGAAGAGCACCCGGAGGCTTCAACTGGTCCAGAATGCGGCCATGTGGGTTATCATGGGGGTACCTAGGTGCTCCCATGCTACACCCCTTTTAGGCGGTCTGCACTGATTGTCGGTTGTCTTCCGGGTGTGATTCAAGGTACTAATTATGACCTTTAAAGCTCTCCATGGCTTAGGCCCAGGGTACCTGCAAGATCACCTACTGCCACCAGTAGCCTCCCACTGTCCAGTGTGTTCCCACAGAGTTGGCCTCCTCAGGGTGCTATTGGCCAGACAGTGTTGGCTAGCGACCCCCAGAGGGACAGCCTTCCCTCTGGATTGAGCTGTCCCCAGATCTTTGCATAATCCCCGACCTCCGGTCCTTCTGACACGCCCTAAAAAGTTGGCTTTTCCAGCAAGCCGGCCTAGCCTGAATAGAATAAAATATAGGATTAATTTGGTTGTTAATTTTAATTTAATTTTTAAATTTTTATTATAAATATAATAAAAGCATTTTGGGGGATGCTTTATTTAATGTCCCTTTTAATTTTTGTTATATTTGTTTTCTTTTATGTTGTACGCTGCCCTGAGTCCTTGGGAGAAGGGCGGCATATAAATCCAATAAAACTAAACCTAAACCTATGGTACAGTTCAGTAGATAAATACAAGCATTTAATTTATTTTTCCTTTTACATTTTTTTTCTTTTCATGAGGAGAGGTGAGGCTGTGCCTCACTTTCCTCACCTGACTGCATGTCACTAATTTTATGCATTATAGAAAAAGGTTAAATGTTTCAACTAACAAGTCCAAGCAAATGCTGTGAATGTTCCAGAACAAAGAGAGGAAACCCAATGAACTTTTATTGTTACATACATGAAAAAGAATTCAAAAGGTGACATATATATTTAGACTTGCAGTAAAATCCTTAACCTTCTGAAATTACTGGAACTGTGCATATGTGGATAATATACTGTACAGTAGGATATCTTGTAGCCCAATAAAAATATTGTTGTATTGTGGGAGCTGCTTAGCATATATGAATCACACAGAAGAACAATAGCTTTCTTGATTAGTCATAATTTTCATTCAGTTACTGTTACGTAATGTTAGTATCCTATTAACATAGCAGAAACCATCATTATAATCAATTCATGTGGTCTATAGTTTACTGCAATTCAACTTCAACCATGATTTAGCTTTTTTATTTAAATAAAACTTATTAAAGATTAAGCCATAATGCAAGATTAACAGAAATAAATATGAAAACTCTGAATCCTCTTCAAAGATATATGTAACAAAAACATCCCAAAGGTGCTTTTTCAAGAGGCAATAGGACTTTCTTGTTTTTCTTTGAAGATGTTTCACTTCTTATTCAAGAAGCTTCTTGGATGATAAGCGAAACATCTTCAAAGAAAAAAAACAGAAAGTCCAGTTGCCTCTTGAAAAAAAAAAAAACCTTTGGGACAACCATGACCTGGATGACTAAAAATCTTCATAGGCATGTAATAAAGCCAGATGTGAAAACATTCATGAGCCCAAATGGTGAAAAACAGTTGTCTTAGAGTACTTTTCAGTTCACCTTTATATCTCAGTGCTGATAGAATAGATTCAAGAAAGAGTGTTTATTCCATGATAAGATTGATGCGATAATAATGTCCATCCCCAGCAAAACAAAATCAACCTAAGGTGACATGTGTTTTAATTATATCTAGATGATATTATGGAAATGCTCTCAACATTAGTCTATCTTTGAACCTTTTTTCAAAACACCAGACAATCCAAAACAGTGCAGAAAACATTGATGAGCACATGCTTATGGAATTATATTATACCCATCATGTAACAATTATGCTGTTTACACAAGAATTTCTCAGTGTAATTCAACATGGTAGTAAAATTCTAAATGGATTAGTTTAAGAGTAGATGAAAGACTGAGTTGTCCTTATTTTGGCCTCTTCTCATTTTACTATCTGAAAGTGATTATCTTCTGTTAGTGCTTCATAATATGTTAAAATATTTTCCTATTTAGATAAACTGCTTCTTTGTATGTGAGATATAGCACATCTCTCTCTTTCTCTCTCTCTCTCCCTCCCTTCCTCTCTCCCTCCCTCTCTCATAGCAAAAGGCAGAAAACCATATCTCCCTTAATCCAATGTGTTTTCTCCACATTGAAGAGTTTATTTCATTATGTTTATACACACATACATACTGTATATATTATGTATTACATATATTGTCTCAACTTCTGATCAACATCTCTTAACATCTCTAATGTTTATTCCTTCATATTTTGAATTACTATTTTTAATTCT
Organism: Thamnophis elegans; assembly: GCF_009769535.1. Taxonomy (NCBI): domain Eukaryota; kingdom Metazoa; phylum Chordata; class Lepidosauria; order Squamata; family Natricidae; genus Thamnophis; species Thamnophis elegans. The sequence goes on from NC_045550.1 coordinate 45,130,811, forward strand.
GTGGGTGCAACTGAAGTCTGAGTAAACATATTAAAAATAAAATAAATCCGGACGTGTGCTTATGCATAAGAGCCTTGACATAATTTGACATAGTTAAAGCATTACTGCAGTGTGTAGGGTTTTTTAAAAAAAAGAAGAGCAAAAGAGATAAATGTCTCCATATAAGACGAAAAAAATTGTAACATTTATGTGCTTGAAGATTTAGAAGTCTTAAGAATGAGGATTTAAGAAAAGCTTTAGAAAGTCCTTTAATAAACAGCATGAAAGTGAAATATTGTGTTAGTTTAGGGATAAGTCCCATAACTTCTTCTTTTTTTCCTTGAGGAAAGGAGAATTATATAATTTTAGAAAACAATACATACTTTGTCCAAAATTAGAATTTATCTGGATTATAGCTTTCTTCAAAAAAATATGCAACTAGTTGTAGCACTTATTAGAGCATTTTGACTGGTGGTAGCACAAGTAATGCAGGATCACAATTGTTCTGACAAAGAATTAGGGATTGGTTTTCCATTTGTAACCAGCAGGAACTAATTTTGCCCAGTGATCTTTCAGTTTTATTTATTTATTTGCATTTTGCATGTGGTTTTAGGAAAATAGTCCATTTTATTTACATGAAGGGGGAAGAAAAACAGAAACCACGATGAGGAAATATTCTGCTTACCATTTCATAAAAAATACCTTTTGCAATAAATTGTGTCACTCTTCAAAGACTCCCTAAAGCACTGTTTCTTAATTACACCAATTTTTAAAATGTGTTTACTTCATCTCCCAGAATTCCCTAGCTATCTTAAGCTCTCAATTCCAAGCCAGCTGAGAATGGCTTAAAGAAGGCAGAATTATAAGTCTGGAAAACTCCATCTGTAAACTGGAGAACCAAAAATATCTATCTACTAATCCCATTGGAAAGTATAGGTGAAAACAGAGGTAGAAAAAACATAATAATAGTGTGGCATACAAGATACAGAATAACACAGTGTTTCTCAACCTTGGCAATTCTGGGAATTGAAGTCCGGACATCTTCAAGTTGCCAAGGTTGAGAAACACTGGAATAACAGATTGTAAAGAACTTTGGAGGCTTTCCAGTTTAACTCCCTGCTCAAGCAGGAGACCCTCTATTGTTCTGGACAAATGGCTATCCATTGTCTTGTTGGAAACTTCCAGTGATGGAACCCCCACAATTTCTGGAGGCAAGCAACTTCACTGATTAATTGTTTTCGCTGTTTCTTCTTAGTTCTACACTGACTCTCTCCTTGATAAGTTTCTATTCATTATTTCTTGTCTTGTCCTCAGGTGCTTTGAAAAATAAGTTGATGCCTCCTTCTCTGTGACAGCCCTCAAATATTGGAAGACTGCTATCATATCACCCCCTAGACCTTATCTTCATTAAACCAGCGATACCCGGTTCCTGAAACTATTCAGCATATGGTTTAGCCTCAGTCATGTTTATTACTCTTCTCTGCTCCCTTTTTAGAGTCCCAACTTCTTTCTTGTATCTTGGTGATCAAACCTAGATGTAGTATTCCAAGTGTTGCCTTACCAAAGTGGTAAAAAGTGGGACTAACTCTTCACCTGACCTTGATACTATCCCTCTATTGATGCAGCCTAAGACTGCATGAGGGTGCTGAAAAGATGGTGGTCTGGGAATCAAGTTACTTTTGACTTTTAAAAGTTACTCAAAGGCCCAGATAGAATAATGCTGTGCATTCATTGAGCAGAAGGGCTGAAATTCAAAATATTCCAGGCATCTCCCATCTTCATTTCCCCAAAGCAGGTACTTAGTTCTTTATAATATATGTATGTGTGGGTAACAGATGGCTTTAATGATACTGTTATATACTGTATTTCCAAACAGTTTGTTATCTTACTAATTGCAAATACACTAAAATAGTGTAGGGCAAAGAATCATTTGCAGGTTTGCTAGAAATAACATTCTGATAGAGATTTCAACATTGTTCTTAACTGTTCATTCCTTTTCTAATGGCTGTTGCAGAATGTCCAGATTAAAAGCAAAATGCTGAGAATTTATCTTTTTTTTTTAGCTCTGATGAATAGCTCACATTTTCTGTTACTTTTCCTACCTTCTCAACCTGTACGTCAATTAAAATTGCTAAAATATTTAGAAACAAAACTTTCATATGTGAAACATTAACCTGAGAGATTCTCTAAAACTCCAGAGCTGGAGGGAAAGCTCTTCAAAAAAAGCCATAAAAGGGAAGGGTTAGGATTTCACTTGCTGATACGTCGGGACTGAAATGCTCAAACAGGAGAATAATGCTGTGCACTCATTGACCGGAAGGGCTGAAACTAAAAATATTAATATTGTTCGAGCTTAACATTTTCTTGACATAGAGCAAGGCTATGGCTAGAGTCCAGAAACTGGTACAGATGACCTAATTACCTCGAAACATATTTCTCCTGTTGCCTTCAGCTAACTGAATAGTCTGATCTTTAAATAAATGGTCAGGGCAGAACATTTATTTATTATATAAAACATCTGTATCCTGCCTTTTCAAAAGATCATAATAGTTCTTTCTTGAAGTTACATAAATTAACAGAGGATTCCTATGCACAGTTGCTGATACGTTGATTTATTATTAATTTGTCCTCATAACTTTTAAGCAAAGTACTGAATTTTGCACATGATGGAGGAGACTCAGGTTCACATGCTGATCAGGTACATTTAGGAAATTTTGCACCTGGTCTTTGTCTAAGCCTAGAAAAAAATAACCTGGAATAAAACACCGTAAAGAAAGAAAGCAGGTGAGAGTGGGAGCTTGGGAGGTTCACATTAGAGGCTTGGATTTCTAATGTGAACCTTCCAAGCTTCCACTCCCACCCGCTTGCAAAATCCTAGGAAGTCCAACATGGGTACAAGGCTACTAAGTCCAAGGCAAAAGCAAAGGCAAAGTCGACAGAGTCCACAATCCACTTCCATTTCGAAGTCAGGACAAAGGTCCCAAATCCACAAACAAATCCAAGGTCAAAACACATGGTCAATTGTAGCACAATCAGGAACCGAGCACAAAACCAAGAGCACAAGGGTGAAGCATGCACACGGCAAGAGAATAGGCAGCTGTTTCCAACAACCCACAAGCCACTCGTCTGTTTAACTAGGCGCTTGCCAGTGCGGCTCATCAGGAGGAGTGAGGCTGTTGTTGTCTCATGTGTAGTCTTGCTGAACTCCATTGTGGCTGCCTCCTCTGTGCCTTGCACTTTCTCAGGTCAGGTCACTGAGACATTGGCCAGCTTCAGCTGTGCACCTTCTCCACCCTGGGCTTCCAGCAAGGCCTCTAAGTTTTCCAGCTGCAGTAATCCTCTCCTTTTATTTCTTCAGCTAGATGTTCATCCAGTTGCCCCTCCAGTCACCCCTCCACTGTGCCTGGCCTCCCCACTTCTGGTTCAGAGCCCTCAGCAACTTCCTGATGTTCCTCCACACCCCTCTCTGAAGTCCCTGAACCCGGATTTTGTCTGAACTGGCATCTAGGGAAGCTGTCACCTATTGTTATTTTACACTACTTTTCATTTTCCCATTTTTATTGTAACAAGATGCCTAATCTCAAGTAAGATAGGTGATAGATAAATTTAGCAAATAAATACATAACAAATAAATAAACCTAATTTAGTGTGAAGTACATTTAAAGTAGCTTGTCTACTTTTTCCATATACTTCTGCAACATGGTATTTAAAGGTATATGTCTACAGTTATAAACCCACCTGAACAACAGACCTTAGGTTTTATTCCCTGGTTATTGTGTTTTTCCTTGTTTGTAAACCATCCTGTATCTTTAGGCAGGCACAGCAACACACCTCTGTGTATTACCATGGAGGTGGTTAACAGCATCAAGTTTCTGGGTGTGCAGCTGACAAGTAGATTGGCTTGGTCACTCAACAGTGAGACATTGGTGAAGTGAGCACAGCAGCACCTGCACTTTCTGCCTCACATAAGGAAAGTACATCTTCCTTCCCCTGACCTTACTGCACTATAGAGGGACGATTGAGCGCATCCTGTCATATTGCATTACTGTCTGATTTGGAAACATTACTTCTTCAGTGCAGAGAATGGTGAAGATGGCAGAAAAGATTGTTGGTAGTTCACTTCCTTCTATCCAGGACATGCAATATAAGCGCTGCTTATACTAGGAGCCACAGTATTGTCAGGGATGCTATACATTCTGTCCATGACCAGTTTTCATTGTTACCTTCTGGGAGGTGATTTCAGGGTATCCTAAGCAGAACATCTGGATTCAGACACAGCTTTGTTCCATATAGTATCAATCTTGTGAACTCTCAAGTTTCTTTCTGCTATGCATTCAAACTGGACAGGAATTAATATGTTATGTATGGATATGGGTAGATATATTCTTTCTTTTGAGAGCAGGCAACAGAAATTCATTTTTAATGTGTGCCAGTATGCTCACAGTAAAAAATGACAATAAGGTTTTCTTATCTCATTACACTTCCATTATGTAAATGACTGCGTGCATATATACATAAATAAGTGCAGCTTTTAGCTTCCAAAATACTGAACTCTACTTTGTTAAAGGTGAACACATTTCTTCTTAATGGCGATGTCTTATTATGGAACTCTGTTGTAAAATTGCATGCAACTCACATGATAACCATCTTGTTTATCAACAGACGTTCTGGTCCCAATTGTGACCTTTCAGGTAGACAACTACCTGTATGTTTTCAATATGATCTCAATATGATACCAACACTGGGTGAATGGTTAGGCTATGTAAAGGGAGAGACAATTAGAAATTCTGAGCAGTAAGAATATTTGCTACTCCTTAGAATGATTCATTGTAAGATATGAGCCTGCTTTACAGGCCTGTCAAAGATTAAATGAGAAAGAAAAAGAATGTTGAATTGCCATGGGAATTTGAGGGAAGTACAGAAATACAAATTTCATGATGCCAGTCTCATATGAAAAAGGTTTGCCAACATCATTTATTTATTGCAGCTAGGTTTTCTTAACAGCAACTAGTTTGTGATGTTTGGCTGTTTCTTCAGATTTCTCCCAAAGCTTTGTAAGATGTGTGTAGCTTACAATGTTAGGTTGTGCATATTTCCTTTATAGTGATGACTTTGAGAATAATATAAAGTCAAAATGCAGCTTAAATATATACAATAAATAATAAAAAAACAATCAATTACACAATCATTAAAAGAGACTAAACTAATCAAAGATAAAGCTATCTAAAAAAAACTAAAAAGTGGCATAAATACAGAAAACAAAAGGAGATTAGATTGAATTCCTATTAAAATCAGCAGGACTAAACTTCTCTATAATTATATGTAGAAGAAATGGATATGTACAATGGAATGGGAGAGAATAAGGAAGAAGACACTAAATATTAAACTAATATTTTCATATGCCACTTTATTCTGAGAAATTGCAGACTAGAATGTCCAAAGTTGGAAGCTTGTGTTCAAGAGTTGACTAACTCTGAAAACTAAGCCATTTTTTCCCCAAAATTTGGAATGTGGTAGTATTTTATATCATTCTCATAGGCAGAACAATAAACATAATATGCAGTCTTCTCCAGCTTCTAAATTTTCTAGTATACAAATTATTCAAAGTACCTGAAATAGACAAACCTGACCATCTAAATCAGTTTTTCTCAAAATTAGCATCTTTAAGATTTCTGGACTTCCCAGAATTCCTCAGCCAGCATGGGCTTGAAGTCCACCAATTTTAAAGTTGCCAAGGTTGAAAAACATGACTCATAATTGTGAAAAGATGGTAAAATAGTTTTCATCCTAGGGGTTGGCTCAGTGGAGACAGGGCTTGTGATAATGTTAGTTTATAGAAGCAATGGCTATTGTCATACCTACAGCAGAGGTGGTATTCAGCAGGTTCTGACCTGTTCTGGAGAACCGGTAGCGGAAATTTTGAGTAGTTCAGAAATCAGTAAATACCATCTCTGACTGGCCCCACACCCATCTATTCTCTGCCTCCTGAGTCCCTGATTGGGAGAAAATGGGGACTTTGTAGTAACCTTCCCCTGTCACACCCACCAAGCCATGCCCACAGAATTGGTAGTTTAAAAAAATTAATCCCATCATTGACCTACAGCCTGTAAATGTCTGCTTATTACTTAAATTGTTCTTTCTAAAAAGTTGTATTTGTATCAGGTGTAAAGAAAAAGTGAGAAGTTCCATCTGTCTGAAAAGAGCCAATTGGGGAAATATTATTATAGTTTTCTCCAAAAAAGGCAAGAAAAGTACAAGTTAGATTTCCTGCACTGAGCAGGACTTTCCAGAGCACTTTGCTCTTCAGGCTATTTTCTAATAGGAAAGAGCTGAGCTGACGACCTGGCTTGCTTAATACTTGCTGTACTGAGAGTAGAGGAGCTTGCAAATGTCATACTGCACTTGCAGTGTATTGCATAAGTAAAAATAATGTTAAACATCATTGAAATCTATGAGGCGGTGCTTTTCTGATAAATTTTGAAGGATAGTGAGATTTTTGGCATTTGTGGAGATGAATGTCTAGCATCAGAACTGTTTCCAACTCCGGTCTTCTCATTCGCTTCTTTGCATCATTAATTCTATTTTGTCTAAACAGAACTGAATCTGCCTGACACTAACCAGTGCTCGCCTGATAATCTCTGCCGTTCCATACATGTGCTTTCAAAGAGATGGCTATCCTAAGCTCAGACCAGTTCTTTGGGTTTATATAGTCATCTGTTAAAACAAAACATTTTATATAGATCACAGCTGATATGTGGCAATAGTTCATTGGACGGATATAAGGTAGGACAGTAAGGAGGGAAATTATTTTATTTGGGAAAAATCAAGGGCATTTATCACAGCGGAATTAATATTTAAAATAACCTTGGACCAGAATGCAGACATTTACAACACTGTGAATGAGAATGGTGGTAATTTAATGCTGTGTGTTTGTTGCTAGGCTGCAGTTACTTGATGCAAATGAATGTTCTGCACACAGGGAAGGTAAGATAGAATGTTTGATATCACTGATCCCTTTCTAATGTTTGTTAACTGGTTTTGCTAAGTATTTGATGATAAACAGGAGAATCATTATTTCAGCTGCAGACACAGTACACACTCCCTTAGTAGTGTTAAAGGTGGTATATTCTAGCCTTAACCATTTGGCACTCTCCAGATGGATTGTACTAACACTCCTCTTCCCTGACTGCCATGACTAATGTTAGCCAAAGAAAAATAATGATCTTTCCCACTTTGAACATCCTAGCTAGATTATGGTATATCTTTTATGAAATCATTTTTTTTTCTTTGTGCATTCCCTCTTTTTGCATGACAAAATACAAGGGCCACGTGGAACAGTAAAAATACTATACCAGTGTTTCCAATCTTGGCCAACCTAAAATGAGTGAACTTCAACTCCCCAAATTCTCCAGCTTGCATGCTGATTGGGGAATTCTAAAGAGTTGAAGTTCACCCATCTTTAAGTTCCTGTGTTTAAACACAAAAAAAACCAGTGATCTAATCTAACATTGTATTTTCTATATGTTTCTAGAGCAGTGTTTCTCAACCTTGGCAATTTGAAGATGTGTGCATTTCAACTTCCAGAATTCTCAGTTGGCTGGAGAATGCTGGGAGCTGAAATCCACACCTCTTCAAATTGCCAAGTTAAGAAACACTGCTCACCCCCCCCCTAAACTAAATATGAGACTACTATCATTAAATTGGTTTTATCCTCCACTGTTTTATTTAATATCATCTAAGTTGTGGTCTTAATATGAAGCTTACATTCCATAATAACAGAACATAAAGAAGTCTAATGCTTGTCTGACCAAAAGTCCCTATCATTCAGAAATCTGTTCCCCACAATGGTTTACCAGATGCTTTCATAAATCCCACGACTAGGACAAGAAAAAAATAGTTCTGCCAGTGAATCATAATGAGTAATAACTATTTGGAACTTTCTGTTTAAAACCCTTATTACTTTTATCTATTACATCTCTTGATCATCACAGTCTGTATACTAACCTAGATATTAAGAAAACTTATGAGACTTTCTAATTAGCAAAATGAATTTGTGTATGTGTTTGTGTATGCGTGTGTGTATGCAATGTAAACCAGAAAGGGGAAGAAAAATATCAAGGGAGAAGGAAGTATATGAACCTTTGAACAATATTTTGAAAAACAGAATATTTTGGCTGAAATATTTAGAATGGGACATATATAATTGCTTGAATTAAGCAAATAGATACATTATCATTAACATACTGAGGCTTGTGTCAATATTATGTTACGATATTGAGATTTATTTTAATATGTTGTTAAGAACATGTTAATACTATGTTAATAGTTAATTTTGTTTTTGAATTCTGATATTTAGAGATTTTAAAAAATCCTAACATTACTTATTTCTGATGATTCTTATCTCCCATCATGGATAAATGAAGGTAAATCAGAAGTAACCATGTACAGCATTCATGCAGGAAACTTTCCAGGAAAATCATTTTGACTGTCATTGGTTTCAGGGACCTTGATCTCAAAATAACATTGTATAGCTTTTACAGGACTTAGAAAACTAAGACAATTAAACAATCAACTCAGCTGCTATTTCAGAGGAATTTTGCACATTTCTTATTAAGTTTATGGGACGTGGTGGCTCAGTGACTAAGACTCTGAGCTTATCGATCAGAAAGGTCGGCAGTTCGGTGGTTTGAATCCCTAGCACTGCATAATGGAGTGAGCTCCCATTACTTGTCCTAGCTTCTGCCAACCTAGCAGTTCGAAAGCATGTAAAAAATGCAAGTAGAAAAATAAGGACCACCTTTGGTGGGAAGGTAACAGTGTTCTGTGCACCTTTGGTGTTTAGTCATGCTGGCCATGACCACAGAGACGTCTTCGGACAGCGCTGGCTCTTCGACTTTGAAGCAGAAATTAGCACTGCCCCCTAGAGTCGGGAATGATTAGCACATATGTGGTAGGGGAACCTTTACCTTATTAGGTTTTGGAAAAGATATCAGAAGAGCGCGGATACAAACTAGTTTCCAGTTTTAGCACTTTGTAATTGGTTTTGAAGAGTTTATTATGGGTGGTTGCAAATATACACATAGTCCTTGCTTTACAACAGTTCATTTAGTGACTGTTCAAAACTGAAAAAACTAAGCCGATATTTTTTTCTCACTTATCACTATTGCAACATCCCTGTGGTCACGTGATCAGAATTTGGATGCTTGGCAACTGACTCATATTTATGATTGTTGCAATGTCCCAGGATCATGTTTTGCAACTTTTGAATAAGCAAAGTCAATGGGGAAGCCAGATTCACTTTACAACCCTGTTACTAACTTAATCATGCAGTGATTCACTTAACAACTATGGCAAGAAAGGTTATAAAATGGGACTTAATTTACTTAACAAATCTCTCCCTTACTGTTAGGAATATAATCTAATGTTTGGGTTGGCAATATATAAATCATGTAACAATGCTATACCTGTTTCTTTAAATCATACTGTAAAATGTGATTGGTTGCTGTTTTCTCAATCGGCCATAAGAGGGAGCCAGAATGACTGTTAGCTCTCTGTTTGTTAGATGCTGGGCTGATCTGATCTGAGTGTTTTGGAAGCTGGCTGTTAGAAAGTGCTGTGAGCTATTGTAAGTTTTGCAACTGCTAGCAAACTTTGAGTACTGGACTGTTTGTATGATTATGCACTATGTTATTTGGATTATCCCTTAACTGAAAGACATTGATGACTGGCTGTCTTATCAGTGTATGACTTGGACTGTTTGATAGACTCTGATACCTCTATTTTCATGAAAGTAAAAGCTTATTTAAACTGCAGTGTCTCTGTATGCTGGTTTGTGTGTTCTCCAACACAACTCTTACAACGCTTCTCTGAATGCACTCACTCTCCCAATGGGGAGCTTATCTAACACTTACCAATAGAAATTTTGGGCTTAATTGTGGTTGTAAGTCAAGGACTACCTGTACTGTTTATGCTTGTGGGGATCAAATTTTAAAACTGTTTGGAAGAAGGCATAGGAAACCTGATACTGGCTAAGGCTATGCCTAAAATGTCAGTAGTTTCTCTGAAGGAAAGACACTTCTCTTTGCTCTGCAAAAGGCCAAAGAATAAATAAAAATTAATTAGCAAATATTCTAGATGCAATTAGAAGCCTGGCATGGTCTATTATTTAATGTATTAAAGCCTTGCTTTGTGGAAGGAAATAATAGATACACATTTTCTACTGACATTCTATTTGTTTAATGACCTTCAAATTTGACAAAATGAGAGAGGAATTCATTATGATAACAGAGACAAAGCTAGAATTTATCTCAGGGTTTATGACGTATCCACATATCCCAGCAATGAAGAGGAAGATGTCAAATGATCCTGTAAAACCTAAACAGAAGAACATTTTTTCTAATCACCCTGGGTCCAGATAGAAGGTATTGTCAGAAACTGGCCAGTTTAATATTATCAGGATCTTCAACCTCCATTATATGGAGAAAGTGAATAAATAAGGACTGAATAAACTTGATTTTGAATGGCAATTTAGTTTTCTGAGTGATGATTGATATTTGAGTTTATCTATCTATTTTTCTCCAGCAATTAAAAATCTAAGAAGAGGTTAATCTTTTGAACTGACATGAAAATCTGTTTCATATTAATAAACAGAGTTTATATATTTTCAGTAAAGTCAGAAACAGGGTGAAACTAATGAAAATTTAGTTATATGGATACTTACTTAAGAAAGTACAATGTCCTTTAGCAATGTGGATTTATTGCCAGGATAAGAAAAATGAATGGATGGATGAATGGAATTGTATTTTGTGCAAATTAGGTTTTATAGTTCAGTCAATATACAGTATGTGACTATTTAAAGTTTTCATTTGCTTACTAAGTATTTTGGTTATAACATTACAGATGGACCGATGGGAAAATATGCAGTTAAGAATTTACATTATGTTATGATCTTAAAGAAATTTTTTATGAAATAATGTATCATTAGTATATGACAACAGGGAAACTATCTAGAATATATAAAGGCAGGTTAAATGTATGTTGGAAATGTAAACAACCTGAATGGACATTTTATCATTCTAAACAGACATGTAAAAAAACTAAAAAAAAATGGATTCAAATATATTTGATACCTAGAATTTTAAAGATTAATATTCAGCTGAAATCAGAACCTCTCCTTTTAGGACTAATGGATAAATGGTTAGAAAAAAAACTATGAAGAAGGGAGGAGAAGGAGAGAAGGAAGGAAGAAAGTAGAGAAGGGAGGGAGGGAGAAAAGAAAGGGAAAACAAGGAAGTTACAAAAGGAGGAAGGAATGGTAAATAAAGCAACCCAAACTGTACATTATATCTTATTAAATGAAATAATAAATATATAAGAATGATAAATGTAAAGAAGAATAACAATTATGTGAATGTATACTTAAAATGGTATGTAAGAGAATTAAAAAAAATTGGGAAAAAAATAAAAAGGAAAAAAAAGAAAAAAAAATATGAAAGATTATATCAATATATGATTACTATAGCAGGATTATTATATGCATTGAGATGGGAATTTTTGCTATTTTGGAGAAATAATTGGCAAAATGGACAGATCTTGCTACGATGGATAAACTTTTTTGATTAAAGACACTACATTTATTAGTGACTGGAAACTCCTTATGGACTTTTTGCTGTATGAATAATATTGGAAGTTACTTATTTGTATCTTTTTTTTCTATTTTTTTAACCTTTTAAAATTTTCTTGCACATTTTGCTTTCTCTTTTCATTCTTTCTTTTTCTTTTTTCTTCCTTACTTTATATTAGTTTGTAATAGTTTTTATTGTCATATCCATATCTACGTCTAGGCCTGCATCTACATTTACATCTATCTATAAAGTTTTCTTGAACTTAGTTGCAACTTCGGTCAACCAAATGTTTATATTATTTTGCAATTCACCTTTTTGAAAATGAAAGACTTTAATTGCTGACTTTGATTGATCTTGAAAGGTAAATAAGTTAAGACCAAGATAATAATTTTTATGAGAAACCACCAAGAACGTCTATGATTGTAGGCTGAACTGGGAAGTAAAAACCAATGCAGAACAAAGCAATGGTGAACCTTCTTGCCAAGAAAACTAAGTAAATGAGGAGAGACAAGTCTGACTTCAAGGTGACTTTCGCTCTGTTAACCTCAAATCAGTGGTGCAATTCAGCCAGTTCTATCCAGTTTGGGTGAACTGGTAGTGGTGGCAGCGGGAGGCTCCGCCCACCCACCCAGATGTCATCACATCCTGTTTTTGATATTCAGTGCATGCACAGAAGGAATTGCACATGTGCGTGCACGCATGCGCTCACATTTGCAAATCGGTAGCAAAGATAAGTTGATTTCATCCCTCTTCAAATGCACTTTTTTCTAATATATAGCATATTTCTGTACTGTTTTTCAGCACCCTTACAATATCCAGATAATTCAGGGATCTTCGTGGAGTAGGTCTAAGTAAAGCACTTGAAGCACTGCTTCATAAAGGTTGTTTGGGAACACTTTGTTGAACAAAGTGGCTCTCTCTGAATCATCGAGTAATCTGTGTCCTCTGGAATGTTCAGTATATCTACTTAGGCTTTCAAATTTGTATGCATATCTTAAACCAGTGACAATATTTCTTCTGGACTTGCCAGAGCAGCAAGGCAGCTGTGCCAGCAAAGTGCTCCTCTAATGTTTTGCATGAGCTTAAAATGAAAATATCAAACTGTTTAAATATACAGAGCAGTGGTGGGTTCTGTACCCGTTCCAACCAGCTGCTTGGAGAAGTGTTGCGCAGGCGCTGTATGCGCCATGCACGTGCATGGAAGCGCCAAAGGCTTAAAGGACAGGTCAGGAGCTCGGGCGGGTAGGCCCTCCAGAGCACTGTACTGGAACGGTACCGTGCTCCAGGCAGGCTCCGGTATGCCCGTACCAGGGTGTATCGCCTGCAACCCACCACTGATAAAGGGTAACCACTATATATGTACAACTTGTCTGGGTTTCATTTAGGATTATTGGGGTTTAAATAAGTCCACATTTGGGTTTAAATAAGTCCACATTTGAAAGCTAATGGCAGTCTTGAGCCAAAGCTTAGATCTGAGGTAACTATCTTGTTAGGCTTATGTTTTTAAAATGGAGTTGCAATTGACTTCTTAATTAGCTCCTTGATTGATAGCAAACTAAACAGATGATTAGATGTAGATCCTAACATGGGAGTTGCAGCAATTGTTTCCCATAGACAGGGTACGCTCTTTCTATCTGGGATAGAAGGAGAGATCCTCCTCCTTCTACAGCAATTGTATCCCATAGACAGAGTACACTCCTCCTATCTGGGATGGTCAATCACTGAAGGTTTTTAAGAAGAGATTGGTCAGACATCAATCTGAAATGGTATAGGATCTTTTGCTTGAGCAGGAAGTTGGACTAGAAGAACTCTAAGGTCCCTTCCAGTTCTGTTATTCTGTTCATCCTCTACCAACAAGCTTGCAGCTTTGGGAAAGATGTACATGGAACAGTGAGGGAAGAAGGGGGATATCCACCTAGCCAGCCAAATCAGCTGATCAACCCTGGCCATCAATGGAGTGACAGATGTCATAGCTTAATACCCTTCACATCCAGTGACTAGATGAGAAAGTAGCAATTTAGCAAAATATTTCACAAGGCTTAATACAAAGGTTTGTGAGAATGGAGACCCTTTGTAAAGTCAAGTATCTGGCATCTGGAAGATTTCCAGCAAACTCAGAGCTATCCAATTCTCTTGGTAGGTCATAAGGGTATCTGTAATCCTTCAGTAAATAGTCAGCATTTCTGACTTCAGCTTTGATTAAGGAAACATTGTTTTCTCCTAGGAGATTGCAGAATTTCTGCCTATGTCACGTTATCACTACAAATGGGATTTGGTGTAATGATTTTGAATAAGGAAACCTGAAGAGAAGGTTTAAAATTTTAATTCTCTGAGGACGCCATAGACAAGAATTTTGTGTTCACTAAGCTGTCTCACCATTGTGCACAAGACTGGGTAGACCTATATTTGGGTACAGCTGCTAATGAGATATGCTACACTTAGCAATATCACTTCTAGGAAACCTTTGTAATGGGCTTTGTAGACTTTCAATAATTAGTTTGCATTTTTGCCTTTAGCATTGACTAAAGAACAACAGATTAGGTGCCAGGAGGTTGCAGAATTTCTGCCAGCGTTTTGACACCAGAGAGTCTGCTTCCATGCCAACTCATGCTGCAGTTTGAGAGGCTGCTATAAAATGTATTCTTTCTGGGTTGGCTTTTTTTCAATGATCAAAAGTCTGCAGTGAAAACCTTGCCATATTCTTGTCACTCTCTTATAGGCAAGTTCATTCAAATGCTTTCCACACAGATCAGTTGATGATACAGATTTTTTTTTTTGGGGGGGGGGGGTGATTCTTAATCTTTGCAGTAGCTCTTCCCAAGGATGCTGCAGTAAAAATTTGTGGGTCAGCAGACCCAAACTAGTAATCAATTCTAAAAGCTGTAACCATTCTAGATATGTCACCCAATATTTTTTTATATTTAAAACTTGAGATGGATTATGAGTTAATTTATATTTTCCTTATCATCACAGCTTGCATGACTAAGCATCTAAATTTAGTCATTTGGATGCAGGTCTATGCCAGATGTTGGCTGCTGAAGAAAATTAAATGCACATTCATTTGGAGGGATTACTTTAACCCTTTTGCTACTTCATCAAAACCTTTGGTCAGTTTTTAAATGTTTGACCATGAAGCAATACAAACATTCACATTTCAAGAAACAGTCATGTAGACTTATACTGAGGGTGGCAATGGTAATATCGCCAGCTAATCCTTTCACCATGGCACCAAAATACTTCTGACACAAAGGTACAGGATAGTGCTAAAAATATATGTGAAAATGGCCAATTGGAAAAGGATTCATTGTTATAGGCATATATTTTGATAGACAAGGAAACATACTATGCAAATTACATTCATAATATCTAGTTGGACATGAAAAAAATACTGTATATTGGTTTCTTAAGACTGTGAAAAAATGAGATCATGATCAAAATAAAACAATTATAATGTGTTTGTAGAGTACATTTCTCTTTGCTGGCCTTAATGTGCCTATGAATGTAATTTGCATAGTATGTTCTTCATACTATGTAAAGGAGTGCCAGAAATTGAGCAAAATTTTATTTACTAGATTTTTATTACTTTATGAGTAACTCAAAACAGCGAACATGCTAATATTTCTTTCTCATCCTCTCTTCTTTCCCAACAACAATAATCCTGGGAGGTAGGTGGGGCTGAGAAAGAGTGATTGTCTTAAAGTTTGTTAAGAAAAAACTCTTTGACTTCAATTGAACTTCTGCAATATGTATGCATTTGCAGTACAAGTGGGCAAATGTTGTGCAACTAATGGCTGCTGCTTCATACGTTCAGCAGCTCATAGGAATGGACACAGAAATAAAGTTATAAGTGCAACATAACATCATCATGCAAATTGCACACATTATGTAATTAAACTTAAGCAAATGATATAATTCATGTCATAACTTGTACAGTGATGTCACAGTGATATGTATTCTGGGAAATACAGAGGGCTTAGGTAGTGACATCACACAAATGGATGAGATTTTTCTAAAAATGAATCTAATTCATTTTTTAGCTATACATTAGGAAACACTAGGATTCTATGCTATGAATTCCAATGATCTTGGGCAATTGTTGGACTTTTCCAAAAATAGTTTGGGAGATTCACAGTACTGCAGGATTTTCTCTCCCAAGATGCTCAGCATGACTTCGATAACACCTTCTCAGTCTGCCAGCAATTATATTAAAAGTAATATACAGTATATCCTTTTTAAATTCCCTGTTTTGTTGAAAAGACAAGTAAAACTAATAGTTGCTAGAAATCATGGGATAGTACAACTTCTGGCTTGTCTCGCCATATACTTGCTTAGAAAACAAACTCTGTCCATGGTAGCCAGCCTACAAATAAGACAAGATTACAAATCTACAAGTAGGAGATGGTAGATTTACAATAAGGAAGTCTCCTTTTTAGGATTTCAGCCAGCAATCTTGTTTCCCATAGTAGCATAAACTGCAACAGGTGAAAGATGGCAAACAACACTTATTCCTCACCCCACCCCTTTTTCTATTTTTCATACTAACTGTCAATGTGCATTCTGTGGCTGATGCGCACAATTCCGCCTGAAAAGGTTGATTTGGGGGGGGGGAAGTTGAGGGGGCAAGATCGCCACTTTCAAATTGTGTCTTTCGTTTTCTGTTCTCACTTTTGCAAATTTCAACTTCCCTGAGCATGCTAATACAGTATCTACCCTTGGTTCTCAGTGGGCTATGTTGTCTCAGATTCTCTCTCTACTTTCTGCCCTGGTTGGCTGTAAAAGAGTTCAATATCTTTAAAATATCAGGTTGCAGAAACTGCCAAGCCTTGCACCTGCTCTGCAGTGGGAATTAGCTTGCAGTTAGTAGCAGTTTCAGTTTTGCAAGAATTTATCAGTTGCTGACACATGAAGAGGAAGGAAGGGCCTCAGAACAAAGCAGGGGGAGGGGAAAATACAGTTTTTCCAAGAACCTCTGATGTTCTTGTCAGTTGGTTGGTATAAATTGTAGGGCAGGTGTCAGTGGACAGATTAGCAATTAGGTCAAATGATAAACATCTTGAATTGGTTCGGTCTAAGGCGGAGTCTCCAACCTTGGCAACTTTAAGACTTGCAGACTTCAACTCCCAGAATTCCCCAACCAGCGTAGCTGGGAGTTGAAGTTTACAGGTCTTAGAGCTGCCAAGGTTAGATAGTCCTGCTTTAAGACAAAAAGAAACAAATAATTATGGAATAATTTTCATCTTTTAAATTATACATTTTAAGTCATATATTTAGAAGTCTGGTGTGAAATACAAAAATAACCTCTAACTTTTGTAAAGAATGAATAAAAATATCTTCTAGCCTTGTTTTTTTAAAATGCAATGTACAGTTATTTTGCTTGGTTCCTACTAAATTATGTTTCTGCAAGCAGCTAATTCCACATTTGTAAGGCCACAGGTTTAGGAAAGAGAATTGTTTTGACCTTTTCTGCTGCTTTTCTCGAAGCTCAATTGCTGTCCCTCTGAGAAGGAGAAAAAGGACAAAGACTTAAAAGTGGAGCCATTCAAAGCATACTTCAAATTGGTCTGGCAACTGCGGCACTAAATTGTTTCAAAAGCTCCCAGCATCTACACAGGAAGGTAAATTTGTAGGAAATACCCTTTTGCCTGTAATAGATGTGATGGAAGTTAATGTTGCTATTGTAGAAGAGTTAAAATGCAACCCATTGGCAGCTGCCTCTTTTTTTGGATGCAGATTTGAGCATTTGGCAGACCCGGTGGTACCACTCATGCATACAGAGACAAATAGAGTACAACAGTTCATTTAGTGATCGTTCAAAGATACAATGGCACTGAAAAAAGTGACTTATGACCATTTTTCAGTGTTACAACCTTTGCAGCCGCCGCGTGATCATGTGATCAAAATTCAGATGTTTGACAACTGGTTCATACTTATGACCATTGCAGTGCCCCAGGGTCAGGTGATCACTTTTTGCAACCTCCTGACACGCAAAGTCAATGAGGAAGCCAGATTCACTTAATAACTGTGGCAAGAAATGTCGTAAATTGTGGCAAAACTCACTTAACAATTTTTCACATAACGACATAAATTTTGGGCTCAATTGTGATCGTAAATCAAGGACTAGCTGTACACACAATACAGATTGCCTTTGCCATTTACCAATTAGCAATTAAGGCTTCTCTTATTCCCTAAACAAATAAATGCTGACTTTCCTTTTTCACAGCAGGATGCACATAAAGTATGTTGAGAATAATTCTTTTGGTCAGATCCCCCAGATTAATACCAACACCAAACAAGACGCGAACATGAGTTGAATACTTTAATTAATTTCATGACATCATCTGCAAAGTCCTATAAAAATCTACATATGCCAGAGAAGGACAACACTGAGATTTGTGGAGAGGATATGTAATAATCTCCCAAATGTTCAGAGAGAGGATCTTAAGCAGCAGTTATCAACAAAAGAGCTATAAGTACTGTTAAGTGTCATGGACATTAAGTCAGTTTTCTGCCTTCTGTTGAGATGATTTATCAGTCAGGTTGAACAAAGAAGAAGTAAAAGTGATGAAAGCAGATAAATGTATGTACATGTGTATGCATATGTGTGGATATGCAGGTGGATATGCATGTTTGGCTGTGCATATGAATGATCATCCTAGACATTTAGTCAAATAAGAAGTCCTTCATTAATGTGAGGCAATCTAAAAATGAATTCTTTGGAAATTAGATAAACATGTCTGAATCTTCAAATGCACTACATGTGATTGTATCACTCTGATATTTTGAGTCAAGTAAAATAAAAAGGATTGCCTAGTTAACTTGAAAGAAACTTGAAGACAGCAAAGGCAAACCATTTCTGCAATGTTGCCAAAGAATTGCAGGGTTTTCTAGAAGTTGATCTCAATTTATCTTTATCTTTTTTGGGGGGATGCCATAAAGGGCAATTAAACCCATGTAAATAGTTCATTTTTCTCCTGTACGTACGTATGTATGTATGTATGTATGTATGTATGTATAATACTTAAAGCAAAATCTTCTTTTAGCTATCATACATTTTCTGATATTAATAATGGTAAAATTTAATGGATTTATCTGCAACAACTGTTCTCTTCTATAAACCATTTTTAATATTAAGTTAACCTTTAGTCTGATCCCAGACTTAAGAATCATTCCTGGTTCAACAGAGAAATTTATCAATAAATATAGCTATGGTAAAGAAGAATCCAAAGAGGATTTTTAAAATATATTATAAATCAAAACTCTGCCATATGGAATGTAAAAAATATATTATATTATATCTTACATTCTTTAGCACAAAGGTATTGTTGTATGAGGTTCAACTCATTAAATGGTATATTATATTAACTTCAAATCAGAATTCATAGTTTATCCAACTGAATAGACCCTGATATTGTATCAAGGGTCCTATTCTCAGGTAAGACTAGCTGGCAGGAATAATATTCAGCAGAATTTGAACAAATTCAAAAATGTATTAAATCCTCTTATGTATGTATGTATGTATGTATGTATGTATGTATGTATGTATGTATGTATGTATGTATGTATTGCAAAATTCCAAATAACCACTCTATATCTCTACAGAGATTCTCAATCATCCAGGTCCTGGTTGTCCCAGAGATGATCTTTCAAGAGGCAATTGGAATGAAGAAGCTTCTTGGTTGAGAAGCAAAATGACTTCAAAGAAAAACCAGAAACTCCAGTTGCCTCTTGAAAAAGCACCTTTGGGATGACTGCAAAGAATTATCTATCTCTTTTTATTGACATCTGATGGTCATCCAGACTTTTCCAGTCCAGATATGGTAGTCCAAGAATCACTCTTTTTCTTCCACTGGGCTTTCTAAACATTATTCAGAACTTCTGCAAGAAGTTTTTCTGGTAAAATATTTTTCTCTTTTAAAAACAATTCAGATCAAAGTGAATATATTAACTATGTGCATTTAACATGTATATTACTCTCTCACCCACACCACTCTTTTTATAATAGTGACCTTCAGTTAATTGAGGTTAGGCCTTCAGTACATAGGAAGAAAGAATAAACTTCCTTTCCTACTTGCTACATTTAAAAAAAATATCCCAAGCTGCTATTTAGAAGGGAAGTTGCTATTAACACAATAGCAAATAGCTGTGTTTGTGATTTTTCTCATAACTATGTGGAAAATGTTAATTCCTTCCTTTCATGAGACAGTCCCCCTGCTTCTGTTGTTTAAGAAATAGGAAAGAATGTACACACAACTGTTTTTAAGAAGAAATATTTACCTTTACTTCACATTAAAAAAAAAGAGTAGCAGCCAATCCTTTGTCAAATTATGACTTCCTTACCAGTTTAGCTGAAGATCTTTTGTCCCTGCCCTTTACTACATACAATACTACTGTATAAGTGGTTGGATAAATAATTCAATTGTACCTCAAAATAATTTAGGCCTTTGAACTATGGTGCTAGAGAAGACTCCTGTGAGTCCCTTGGATCAAACCAGTCAGTCCTAGAGGAGATCAATCCTGTTTAGAAGGCCAGATCCTGAAGATGAAATTCAAATACTTTGGCCTCCTAATGAGAAGGAAGGACTCACTAGTGAACAGCCTGATGCTGGAATGATTGAGGGCCAAAGAAGAAGGGGATGGCAGAGAATGAGGTGGCTGGATGGAGTCACTGAAGCAGTAGGCATGAGCTTAAATGAGTGAGCTTAAATGGTCACAGAAGGCCCTGGAGGAACATTGTCCATGGGGGTCGCGATGGGTCGGACACAACTTTGCAACTAACAACAACCTCAAAAGTGGCAATAGTAGTAGTAGTAGTAGTAGTAGTAGTAGTAGTAGTAGTAGTAGTAGTCCCTCCAAGGAGATTTACCTTGTCGTGGTGGAGGGGCTTGCACGCTCTAATGATCCTAAGGGATATACTGAACAGGCACAACCATATCAGACAGGTCTTGGGTGAAGGGACAGACAAAATTTGCTCCACAACCCATTCAAATATGGTGAAAAAAATGAAATTTATGCCAGCTTAACCATCGCCCGGATTAATAAGAGTTCCGTTGGATGCTATGGCTCCTGGGCATTCTGCGTAAAATGAGCTACAGGGCTCAGCTCCCTCTGCTAGGCAACCAGGGCACGGCTCTGACAAGCTACTGGAAGAAAAAGTGAAAAAGCGAAAAATCTGGACTAGGGAAGAACACATCTCTATTATGAAAGCTTACTATCAGTCTGAGCCAGCAAAACATGGATTTCAAAAACTAATGTATCAGATTTGGAAGATGAACCACACGGACTGTGATATCAGTGAACAAAGGCTAATGGACCAACAATGTGTAATTCTAAGTCACAAATTTTTCACTTCAGCAGAATTAATAGGAATCGAAGAGAAATCAACTAATGGTCTCAGTATACCAGGGACGTGCAGTCAGGAGAGGCAGGGCCTCACCACTGTCAACATGAAAAGAAAAAGAAATTAAAAGGAAAAAGGCTGAGCTAGTTGCTGCCAGAGTCACAGTGGATGACTCTGCTTAGTGCTTAACTGTTTAAAAAAACCTCTAAAAAAAGTGCCCTCTGCAGGAGGAAGCAAGAGAACCACGTGCCTCATTTAGTCTATCTTTATGATCACTTGAGCAGAGTTAAGCAAGGGTTAAAAGGCGAAACATTCCTTATGTAGATGAGGCACGTGGTTCTCTCGCCTCCTCCTGCAGAGGGCACTTTTTTAGAGGCTTTTTTTAAACAGTTAAGCAGAGTCATCCATTGGAGGCTCTGGCAGCAGCTAACCCAGCCTGACTTCAGCAGCTCTTGCCTTTTTCTTTTTACATTTTTTTACATTTTCATCATGGCAGACAAGAGGAGAGTTGAAATCCTCTGTGAAACAGCTGGAAAAGGTATGTGGGTCGGAGGAAGGGGGGAGGAATTCAAAATTATTGTTATTTGTAAGTAATTGTAATTTGTATTATTGTAAGTAATTTGTGTGTATGTTTGTGTGTCTGTGTGTTTTACCTGCCTCTGCTGGTGCGCGGTCTGGCACTTTATTTTTTATTTTTTAAAGCCCTGCCACTGCGTCCACCATAGAGTGGGACGCGTCCTGCTCTATGGTGGATGTGGCACCGGGACTTTAAAGCCCTGCTGCCACATCCACCATAGAGTGGGACGCGTCCCGCTCTATGGTGAAAGCAGCAACAGGGCTTTAAAGTCCAGGCTCTATGGCGGACACAGCAGCAGGGCTTTAAAGTCCTGGCACCTCCCTGCCACCGTGTCTGCCATAGAGCGGGACGTGCCCCAATTCTATGTCGGAGTCAGACAAGGGCATCTTCATGCATTTTTCAGCATTGCATATCTTCTGGGAAGATCAGAGACACAATTGACGTTACCGCTGCTTTTCTCCTTTTCTTGCTCGTGTTTATAATAATAAATAATATAATAATAATAATAATAATAATAATAATAATAATAATAACAACAACAACAACAACAACAGTGATACCCATTGTTATTGGGGTACTAGGTACCATGTTCAAGAATTTTATAAAACACATCAAGAAATTGCTGCTTCCTGCAATAACACCAGCGGAACTGCAAAAACCTGTGCTACTCAGAGCATAATACATCTTAAGAAGGTACTATCTAGGACACTGGCAGCAACCCGTATCAACTATTAGCACCAGTCAATGGTGTTTGTAATGCATTTTTTAATGTTCAGTTGACTGAGTTTTGTGTTTAATGAATAAAGTATCTAATAATAATAATAATTTCTGTCCTCCAATGGGAGTAGCAAAATACTGAAATGATTAGGCCAATCTCCTGACGCAGAGACTTGTGGTGTTTCTGGGATATTCAGCAGCAGGTCTTAGAGGAAGGTACCCAGTTGTGGGTTCTGGACCAGTACGCGCCATGCACGTGCGCGGAATCGCCGAAGGCTTTAAAGGACAGGTAAGGAGCATGGGCGGATGGGTGGGCCCTCCGCAGCACCCTACCGGAATTATACCCGGTGCTCTGGGCATGCTCCGGTACACCGGTACTGGGTTGTACCACCTGCAACCCACCATTGAAGGTGCCTCTGTTTCTAATATAGGTACCATGCCCTGCTACCTTGCAGGATGCCAACAATGAGAACTCATGTGGGAATATGAAGAATTAGCTAAAAACATTTTGCTGATCATGTCATGCAGAGCTTCCTTCACAATTCCTTAGCTATCACCTAAAATTTAGACTGACTTTGGGGTAGCTCTAACTTGAATCAAATTGAAAAGAAATAAGAAGAGTTGAACAAGCAGAACTGCTCTCATTATGGATCTGTATTATGAAGCAAAGCAGGAGAATTACGAAGAAATTTTTATTCTGGGTCTAATTCAGCCCCAAACTATGTTTGTAAAGCTCGGCTGAGTTTTATGGTTGTATTTAATTGTTGTGGTTGTTTTATTGTTTTATGGTTGTATTTAATGGTTGTGGTAGTGCCACTGTACATCTGACAAAAAAGAGGAGGTGTAAATATTCACATTATAACTAGGGATTGCTTCCAGCTAGAGGGTGTCATATGTCTACTTTTTAATGTTAAATGTATTTGAAGTTATTTGCCATTCAAGAAAAAGAAGAAAATCTTCCTTTTAAAAAAAAATTAAGATAGCCAATTACACCCAGTGGACATCATGCAATTTTGCAGTATTCTTATTTAATTGCATTAAGGCACTCAAAACGCCACCTTAAACTGTTTTATATTGTTATAAACTAACCAGAATCTTGGGATTGGATGGCATAAAAAGTCTTAACCTTAGACAGTATTAAACAAATATGGTATGAATTATAGCTGTCTGGTTAGAAATATATTTCACAGCCTTTTATTACCTTTGCAGTAATTACCTACATACTTACAGAGGTTTTTGAAAAATGTTAGTGCAAAGGATTTAGGACTAGTCATACTAGGCATAATGTCCATGATTTTCCAAGTAAGTGATATTATATAAATATAAGAGGACCAACACGTGTAGCGATTAGCTTTTGGAAATGGATCTGAAGAAACAAAGAGAAAATGTAATGCTACTTCCCATTTGAAAACTGTGTACTAAATAGTTGTAATCTCTATTCTCTGATTCCCAAAGAGAACAGAACACCAGTGAAATCATGCAAACGTATTTAGAAAAGAGCAGGAAAAAGGAAAATTCGGGGGGAATTACGTATAAAGAAAATCATGCCTTTAATGTGTTCATTCATATCTGCACCTCCTGGCTAGCTTGGATATGGGCAAGTATATTTTTTGCAGTGCCAAGAAAGAATCTTATTTATAGCCTGCTATGAAAAATTATGTAAGATTGTTTTATGGGGGAAAAAAACCATATCAAAGGCAGAAGGTGTTAGGATATATTAGAAAAGCTGCATTTGAGTTAATTTAGGAAAGTACTGCCCTTTTTGCAATCCTTGCAAATCCTTCTTTTGGTTTACCCTGATATATACAAAAATATGATTAGAGTCTTGATTTGTTCTTAGTACATTTTAATGTTGGTTAATTCCATTGTGGTACTTTAAAATTTTAACTGTTGTCTTATACTACTATTGGTTTTTACTATATCTTTTTAAAAAATCTATTTCCAAGTCATATATCCCTCACTCTGTATCTATGGCTTGAGTTGTTTTCTAAATAAAATAAACTATTATCAACAATAAAAAGAATGCAGCTTGCCACCAATCAAAAAAAAATATGGAAGAAAATAAATGAAAAAACATGAATGAAAGCAGAGAAGAGAAAGTATGATTCCTATATGAAGATGTATTCATAAATTAATATATCAACAAAAATAAGAAGATGTGAATATAGGAAAAGAAGATAGGCTGCTTTGAAGAAAATAACAATTGTGTTAGAAAATTCCACATAAATGTGATATTACATCAAAGGGAAAAAATAGAAAGGTAGAAAGTAAAAAGTATTGTGGATGAGAATGCATGATAATGGTTCCTGTGGAATGAAGATGAGAGAAAGATATTGAATAATATATATAGAATAATACAGATAGCTGTACAGAATTTAGTCAAAGAGAACAAGGAATGTTTCAGATTAAAAGTATCATAAAAATTACCAAACTTGTGATATGGATTGTTTATAAATGATGGAAATTATTAGAAATAGTTTTGGATGAGAAGAGGGTGAAAGGAACTAAGGAAAGAGTCTCCAGGGGGTGAATGAAAGTAATAATTAAATGAGGGGATGAAATGAAAATAAGAAAATGCTGAAGCGGTATTTTATAGATTTGTATGGGGTGGCTCAGTGGCTGAGACGCTGAGCTTGTCAATCAGAAGGGTCGGCAGTTCGGCAGTTCGAATCCCTAACACCGCGTAACGGTGTGAGCTCCCGTTATTTGTCCCAGCGTCTGTCAATCTAGCAGTTCAAAAGCATGTAAAAATTCAAGTAGAAAAATACGGACCACCTTTGGTGTGGATGGTAACAGCATTCCGTGCATGTGGCCGGTGTTTAGTCATGCCAGCTACATGACCACGGAGACATCTTCGGACAATGCTGGCTCTTCAGCTTTGAAACAGAGATGAGCACCACCCCTTACAGTCGGGAACAACTAACACATATGTGGGAGGGGAACCGTTACCTTTTATGGGGATGATATGTAAAATAGTGGAACTGAAATG
Source organism: Thamnophis elegans (assembly GCF_009769535.1). Taxonomy (NCBI): domain Eukaryota; kingdom Metazoa; phylum Chordata; class Lepidosauria; order Squamata; family Natricidae; genus Thamnophis; species Thamnophis elegans. Next base: position 45,156,034 of record NC_045550.1, read on the forward strand.
AATATTATAAAGCTAGTAATAATAAGTCAAAATACTATTTTTGAAAAATGTTCAGGGTTGCAGCGGTAAATGATGCAATGGATAAGTAACATTAAAAATGCAATTCTAGTCTGCTTATGCAGTGATTGCATGGCTTGTTTAACCTATATGATGGTTGGATCTATGCTAATGATAGGAAAATGGTATTATTGTTCCCCTATAAGTATAATCATCATTGTCATTGTACTTAAATACAATGAAATTGGTTATACAAAGGGAAAGGTAACAGGAAAAAGCGGGGGAGCTAATTTTCTAAGTTTGGGGAAATGTTGAGCAAAATTCTGGTTGGAAGAATTGAAGAAGTGGTAGTAAGCAACATTTATTGAGCAACGTGGATGTGAAGGCCAATATTTTGCAATTCATTGAATCCAATGAAGTTTATTCCCAATCTGCTTACTGAAAATATGTTAACGTGAATAGGATCCAGTTACTGTTCTGCTCAAAAATGAATTTAAAGGTTGTTTTCTAACTGTGATAAGAGAAGTAGAAGATTATACTGAAAGCTTAATAAATGGCTTAGCGTTGAGCCAAAGGTAAGACAAGAATGTGTGACATCTGCTTGTGTTTTTAATGTATGTATGAATGAATAAATGTATAAGGAATGTTTTAGTGATACAATAGTGAAATATAGCGATCAGTGATGTGAATGTCTGTTTGCAGATAAAGCTGTGTTGTTGGCTGCCAACCTAAAGGATTGCAGCAAAGGTTAATTAGATTGTATGATGCAATGAATATTGATCAGAAGAATAATGTCTGAAGGACTAAAATAGTAGTTTCTGAGAGTGAATTATTGCATAATGGCAAAAGGAAAGGAAAGGGGAAAGAAAAATAGAGGAGAGGACAGGAGAGGAGAGCAGAGCAGAGGAAAGGAGAGCAGGGGAAAGGAGAAGAAAGAAGGGAAGGGAAGGGAAGGGAAGGGAATGAAAGGAAAGAAAACGAAAGGAAAGGATTCATGTGCCACAACAGAATGTTTACTAAATATGCAAAGAATTAATAAAGATATTTTAAGGCATATGAACGCTGGTAAAAAGGTAGTGGGTAGTATGTAATCTGATATGAAGAAAATATGCTTATTTAAAGAATCGAAAATATCTATGTCTAAATGTGCCTCTGCCCACTCAGTTATGTGGAAATGAGAGGTAGGTAAGTTAGAAGCAGCTAAGAAAAGAAATGGAAAATTGGTAATTTAAGCCATTTTTGTGGCAGGACAAGGAAAAACAGGAAGAAAAATGAGTAGGAGATGAATACATGTGATTTCAATATGAAATCAGTAACCCCAAAAAAAGGACATTCAATTCATTCTACATGGAGAATAAATAAATATCTAATTAGAAAACAAATACTGTATATACTCGAGTATAAGCCTAGTTTTTCAGCCCACTTTTTGGGCTGAAAAAAGCCGCCTCGGCTTATACTCGAGTCAGTGAAAAATTTGCCCGAAATGGAGGAGAAAAAGGGGCGGGGCCATGCCGCTGGGTGACACTCGTGAATGGCCCAGTGCCCCTGTGAGTTTCCCCTCCCTCTGTGTCAGTTTGCCGCGCAGCGCGCACCGCACCATCCCCCCTCCTCACGTTCTAATGTAATGCAGGGCTGTCTTACGATTCCCCTTCCTCCCCCTCCTGCTGCTCTGCAACGATGTCCCACCTCCTCCTTGTTATGGCAAGCAGCCACATAGCGATGTCCCACCTCCTCTGGTACAGTGATCCAATGATAGGAATCACTGTGCCGTGTGTCATAGGAGGCGGGACATCGCTCCCGCGGCTGCACGGGACATCATCATCACAGCGGGACATCAGCATCATGAGGTGAGTGAAGTATTTCATTGAATACACCGCTAGTTTACTGTTTTTCTTTGAAATAAATATTCAAAAACATTATTGGTATCTATTTTTATTTTTGAAATTTACCGGTAGCTGCTGCATTTCCCACCCTAGGCTTATACTCGAGTCAATAACTTTTCCAGTTTTTTGTGGTAAAATTAGGTGCCTCGGCTTATATTCGGGTCGGCCTATACTCGACTATATACGGTACACAAAGGAAATAAATGTGTCAATAGGAAGGAAAAGATTACTTGTGGTTGGATGGCACTGATGAGCTACTCAAAAAGAGAGAGGTGAGAAGCTTCAAGAACAAAAGACAGTATATAGATTTCAAGCATGTTTGAAAGCCGGGTAATTTGGGGAGATAGAAAGATAGAGTGGTCTTGGTATGAACAATATTTAATTAGATTTCTTCTGTGTCTTCTTCTAATTTTCATTTATTTTGCTTACTACTTTCCCTTTTTGATTTCATAACCCAGAAAGGAATAACACAATAGAGAAATAGGAAGGTGGTTGATTATGTGCCATCAAGTTATTTCTGACTCCCAGTATCTATATAGAATAGAATAGAATTCTTTATGGGCCAAGTGTGATTGGACACACAAGAAATTTGTCTTTGGTGCATATGCTCTCCGTGTACATAAAACAAAAGATGCATTCGTCATGAATCATAAAGTGCAACACTTAATGATAGTCATAGGGTACAAATAAGCAATCAAATCATACTAGGAAACAATCAATATAAGTCATAAGGATACAAGCAACAAAGTTACAGTCATACAGTCATAAGTGGGAGATGATGGGTGATAGGAATAATGAGAAGATTATAGTAATCCAGACTTAGTAAATAGTTTGACAGTGTTGAGGGAATTATTTGTTTAGCAGAGTGATGGCATTCAGGAAAAAAACTGTTCTTGTGTCTAGTTGTTCTGGTGTGCAGTGCTCTATAGCATTGTTTTGAGGGTAGGAGTTGAATCTCTCTCTCTCTCTCTCTCTCTCTCTCTCTCTCTCTCTCTCTCTCATCTCTATCTCATCTATCTCTATCTTCTATCTATCTATCTATCTATCTATCTATCTATCTATCTAACTACCTACCTACCTACCTACCTATCATCTATCTATCTATCTATCTATCTATCTATCTATCTATCTATCTATCTATCTATCATCTATCTATCTATCTATCATCTATCTATCTATCTATCTATCTATCTATCTATCTATCTATCTCTTCATGGTGATCTATTCCTAACTTATTATTTCATGTCTCTCATTGATGCACTCATTGCCACTGAAACTGTGTCCAGTCACCTTGCTGCTTGTCATCCTTTTCCTTCCCTTCCTTTTACCATTCCCAGCATTAGAGCATGTATGTCCAAAAGTAGGCTAATTTGAGTCTGATTATTTGTGCTTCCAGTAAGAACTCTGAGCTGATTTGATGGATGTTTTATTGGTTATTCAAGATATTCTCACGAGTCTTCTCTAACACCCAAGCTTAAAGGCATCAATTTTTTAGGGTCCTGCTTCTTTAAATCCGTGTAAATAGATATAAAAACTGAAAATAAAAAAAAGAACTTAAAACATTGTGCATGCATCTCTTGACATATTTTCAAAGCAAGGGTACATTCTTTAAAGACATTTCCGTTTGTGAGAACAAAATGAAAACACACAAATTAGTGCCTAAAGAGGAAAAAAGGAGGTGGAAACATTGTAAGCTGATCTGTTGCAACATATTTTCCCTTTAAAATGTGTTTAAAGACTTTGCTTTTCATCAAAGTAAAATGTTGCCAACTTGCAAACAAGCTTTTAAGTTCTCAGGACCTCTAGATTAGACAAGAAGCACAATAAGAAGAGAGAGCAAGACATGATGCTGAAGTACAAAAGTATTCCATTATTGTTCTGAAAAAAAGGGGCATACCATATTCTGAGTTAAAAATTAAGATGCAACAATTATTTAAGTGGAGGTAGAAAAAAGATAGCTGAAATAAAGAATCTATAAAGTGAACAAAAAGTAAGACTATTTAATTGCTGTTAGGATACTATATGATTTCTGAATCCTGTTCAGGATTTGGAGGTAGGGACCAGGTGCTAAGCTTAACTCAATTTTATGTGTTCCCCAACTCTTTGTTTTTCTCCAGCTGCTAAATTTATGAAATTATATTATAATATTTCAGTAAAATTTTCCACCAGAAAAGACACCCCCCCCAAAAAAATACTACAAACCAATTCTTCAGACAAAAAAAGTTCAAAAGCTAATATTAAAACAAATTGAAAGCATATATACAAAGGTTTTGAACATCCATACTCAGTATTTCTAGCCTGTATATAATAACTATAATTGAAGAATTCTTTAAGATTCTGCTCCTGTGTTAATTTTTCAGATACTATTATTTCCCATTAAGAGAGAGGGGGGGGAGGGAGGGAGGGAGGGAGGGAGAGAGAGAGAGAGAGAGATGCACTTTACTTTTACTTTTACTTTACTGTCTGCCAAACAGAAAAAGAAAACAATTTATTTCTTATGTTGGATTTTCTTATCTTACATGTCATCATGCCTCAAGATTTTATGATTCCCAATAGCTATGTTAAGAAGATTTAGTTTTACTATAAGGCAAAGTAGGGCCGTTAGTTTGGTAACCAAGTAGTGGATTTTAGGTAAAACCGCAAAGTGGTAGGGAAGAGATCTGTGCACTGGTCCTGCATCCTCTAAGCTTCTTTGCTGCATTCAGGGCTGCTACAGACACTGCTTACCAGTTATGAAGAAGAAAAAAAATACAGAGTTAGATTTGAATGTTGAAATATTGGACATCTTGTTCTGTGGCAAAGTGTTTTGATCCTTGGATTATTTTTTTCCATAATCTGAGAAGCCACGATGGCGGCTTGAAAGCAAATTAGTCTGCCATTGTCCTGGGTCCTCTTTTCAGGATATAAATCCATTTCTCTTGAAATTCAGTTGCTGCTGTAGGGACCTTTCATAAGAGTGAATAGAGTCAGGTCATAACATGTTAAGTATGTCCATTAAGAGGCAGGTTGCATTATATTCAAGAGCAATTGATTAATGTCTCCTTAGAGGAAAACATTTTTAGGATTCATCAAATTTTGCTGAGACAAAGTGGAAGCATATAGTACTTCCCAATATGATTGAAACAAAAAAAAACCCTAGCACTTGCTTAAATTTGTCTAATAAACATTGAAAGGCATATGCTCCTATGAGACAAAGAACAGATGTTAAAAGAGTTTTCACACTATTAGGGATATCCAATTTTCTCTTTATGTTCATTATGTTATATGCCATATAACATAACTGTCATAAGTTGGAATGGGAAAGTTCCAATTCCTGTAAACTCCTGTGTGTGTGTATGGGTGTGTGTGTGTGAAAGAGAGAGAGAGAGAGACAGACAGACAGACCTTTTCAGGCAATATTTTAAAAATACTGGCTGTGATTGCACAACCATTATTAATCATTATAAATCATGATTCATTCAAGCAAACTCCCTAGATTTATCCAGTTCACCCTGGATGTTTTCCTGATTCTGTTTAATACAGATATTTTAACTCAGAAACCTATCTATGCCATGTTAAGTTTATACATGCAAATGCAATAAATAAATATGAATGCCTATACATGTTCGTGTGCTTTCCATAAGGGAACAGAATGCTTCTGAACAGAAGCTGCAGAGAATGCAAACTACAGAGTGTCTATTGTCCTTGTACTCTCTGCTATGAATGTCTCGTAGCAATTGAATAGCAGGGCATTTATGTTCTTATGAACTATAATGAATGCACATTGTATTGTTTAGAATTAGCACTGACCATGTACAACCCATTCCTACTAGAGAGCCTGAAGATAAAGACCAAGTAAAACAAAGATAATGTATGTCTATTTATCTTTCTGTGTGTTTTCATAGATTGTTAACACTCTCTCTCTCCTCTCTCTCTCTCTCTCTCTATCTCTACCTCTATCTCTCTATCTCTCTATCCTAAGGCCAACTCTGGGTGGCACACAATAAAATAAATTAATAAAACAAAACAAAATTAAACGTGGCACGACATAACCGCGGTAGACTAAAGCGCGCCGACAACACCACGGCGATAAAACCGCGATGTCAAAAGCGCGCCCACAACAGCGCGCCGACAACAGCGCGCCGACAGAAGAACGATTTAACTTAAGGTAAGGTTTAGGTTTAGGGTAGGTTTAGGGTTAGGTTTAGGGTTAGGTTTAGGGTTATTTTTAGGGTTATGTTACAGCGCGCTTCTGTCAGCGCGCTGTTGTCGGCGCGCTGTTGTCGCGCGGTTTTGACGGTGCGGTTTTGTCACCGTGCTTTAGTCACACGCGCTTTAGTCTACCGCGGTTTTGTGGTGGAACCAAATTAAATATAAAGGAAGCAGTATGCTATGAAAACTATAGAACAGGACTTCCTGCAGTAAAGGAAAAAAATAAATAAATAAGTACCAAGAATTCACAGGAGGGTTATAAATGGTTAATTACCTAATTGATTTACATACCAAAATGAAACACTCTTTCTTTTTATTCTGCATATCTACATCTGGAAATCCCCCTCAAAAAAGTACTGTGAGAATTTTCAGACTTCAGCATTGGTAAAAAGAAATTCCATTTAGTATGGAGTAAAAATTGCCAGTGAATTTCACCTGAAGTGCTGCATAGGTTTAATGTACTCTCTTTATATCAGCTTTCCAAATACTATGTAAACTTTCTTTCTTGTCTAAAGTTGGATTTGGTAATACTTTTCCTGACTTCTGGAGTTGAATTTGGCTTTGGGTAATATGTTCTTGAGTCATCATGTTCTTAAATTGCAGATCATATGGAATATAAGTAGGAAAAATAGGCAGGAAACTGAGATCCTTAATCCTCTTCCTGAGATGTATTTATGTGTATGGGAATACAATTGCCATAATTGGCAATTATCGACATCACCCGCCTGGTGATGGTACTAGATTGGGAGTGGCTATCCCAAACTTTTTCTCCAGGAGAGGACCACAACAGTGCTTCATTAGGACCTCTTGCTTAATTAGATTAATTGCTAGTTGATCAGGGTAGGTCATTACCCATCTCAATATTTCATAAAAGGTAATAATCTCTGAAAACTGAAATTAATTACCAAAGCATTAATAATGATTTCATCTCCTGGTATGAAATAGATTGCTAAGAGTGAATTTCTCAGTAGTGTCCTAATCGTGCTGCTAAAATGAAATCAACATCCATAAAGATAGGCTCTGTATTCTGCTATTGAAATACTTCCCTCCCCCAACTCAAACACAGTTGAGAAAATTAAAAAAAAAATGAATCATCATCATCATCTTTATTTAAAAATACCCAACCAGCAGTTCCATAATATTCACTGTACGGTAATAAGAATAGCTTGGATTTTTTTTTTTTCATTCATAAAATCTTACCATCCAGTTTGAGTCATTGGAACACTTTAGAAATATTCAATTGTTCACATTGATAAAACCTACAAATGCATAGTTGGGGGAGACTATATATTATTGGAAATTGTTGGGAATAGAGCAGCATATCAAGTTAGTAAATTGTTATTATTATTATGGTTGGTCACACAATCAGCCAGGTATTTAAACTGGATTTGGCATTTCTAGCCATCTGTCACAAGGATTATTATTATTTTGCTAAATATGAGTTTACAAATATACAAGGTAGATACCCTGGGGCACATGAAGCAGAAAATACAACTGTGCCTGGCAGTGATGGACAAAATGTTCATCTGGGTTCACCTCCAAGGGGGAAAAATGACACTGAAAGCATGGAGACTGCTTGGAAAGATGGTTTAATAGTGGACAGGGCCACATGGTTTGAGCTCCTGAACAGAAAAGGTGATCACATGCTTCAAGATGTTGGATGAAGAAGAGAAAAAAGGGGGCTTGCTAAGAGTTCCTGTTTTTTATACTCTCTGTTCAGCCCCACCTCTCTGTTTCCTGTTCCTGTGTTAGAAATTTATTCTGATTGGTTGTCAGACTCCCAGGGGTGGGGGAGTCATAGCTAACTTTGTAAGTTGTGTGTCTTTTGAGTCCCAAGCTTGGTTGAGCATTGCTTTTTCCCAGGTGTCCTGTGGTGAGATGGGTAAAAGGCTAATACTATCATGCCTTAATCCCATCACCCTGGAGCTGAAGGGGGAGATCTTTGTAATGTAGAATAGAATGGCTCAGGCATTTTAATGTCCCATTGACAAATGGGGGGACTATTAAGAGTGAGTCTGTTTCCTACCTAAAAACATGGGTAGGAAACAGACAAATGAAAAAACATTTTTCCATTTCTGATCCAGGGAAATATAATATTCTGCCTTTTCAATATTTCCCAGGATATTTCATTTTTCTGGGAGAGGGGTGGGTGCTAACTTTCTACAGCAGAATTGTGGGAAACAGAAGAATCAAAAGACAATGGATAGGGTAGTGGAAGGAATCAGGAGTTTCATAGGAACATCCTTGGAAGATCTGAAGAGTCAGACAAGACAGATTTATATATAGGGAAATTGTCCAATCAGCCTTGCTCAATGGTAGCTGCCTATCTATTCCCAATCCCAGTTAATATTTAACCACAATGCACAGAAGAAAAGAAGTCTTTCATTTACAGTGTATTTATATATTCCAACCTGCATTTTTTTTAAACCTCCTTAGTTATGTGAGATGTGTTCTAAACAGCTGTGTCTTGTGTTTGAGATTCTCTTAATCCTGGAGTAGAAAGCTTGCATAGCAAAATGTATGAGTTTCTGGCTTGAAACAAAAGGCAGGCATTTAGGTTAGGAAAAGGGACTACAGAAATAGGTAAATTTTTCTCCTCACCTTATCTATGTAGAGCCGAGGTGGTGCAGTGGTTAAATGCAGCACTGCAGGCTACTTCAGCTGACTGCAGTTCAAATCTCACCGGCTCAGGGTTGACTCAGCCTTCCATCCTTCTGAAGTGGGTAAAATGAGGAGTAATATGCTGACTCTGTAAACCGCTTAGAGAGGGCTGAAAGCCCTATGAAACGGTATATAAGTCTAACTGCTATTGCTATTACTATGTATTCAGAAGAACGTGTTTATAACAGCCTAACTCACACTGATATAGGCCAGACGGTCTATTATGAAGATAAAGGGAATTGTATTTCAACATAATCAAAGGACTTCAGATTGGGAGAAGACTGTATTATTTCACACTTCTTTCAAATAAAAGCTCTCTAGAGATCCAGTCCTAAATCATCAAGCATCTCATCCACTTTGGCCCCCAAAAGGAAGGCTGTTATTTGAAAAACAATGGTAAAAGATAAAGAATTGTTAATGTGAACTGCTATCAGGTGTAATGCTATTATCAGGGATCTGAGTGCACATATATTTATACAAAAACTGAGCCAGATCAAATGTGCATATCAAATTACTCACAGGAGAAGAAGTCTATTTTCAGGCAAAATTCCTGCTACAGAGCAAGGAATAGCTATAATTTTGCAATGCTATTTATATACTTGCATGCCTTTGTAAGAAAGGAAGCAGCAGACATTGTTTATCTCTCAGCATGTAAATGTTGAAGCTTGTCTTTCTTCGATGAAATTAATATTTTGGGTTCATTAAATGAAGTTTGAAAGAGCCAAAATTTCAACATAAGGCAAGAAAGTTGCTTGCAAGATTCACAGGCATGTCTTTTCCTTGAACACCTGCTAAATTTGAAAGATTTGAAAATAATGGCAAACCTTTTTACTGATTTTGTGTATGTCTGGGTTTGCACACATGCCTGCATGCTTAGAATTCAAACTACGTCTTAGGCTACATCCTCACATCAGTTTTTCTTAAAACTAAAAGCCTTTTAAGATACAAGAAGCTGACGGTCTCTTCCTTCTTTCTCAATTTTCCCCAGGAAAGCTGGTCTGCCTATAGTACCTTTTGGCTCATAGCTGTTGGTTGCTGGGGAGAACTTGTTATGTGGACATGCTGGCTATCATTCAGTTATTCTAATTTATCACTGTTTTGAATTCTGCTCCCATGGCAGAATACTAATAAGGAAAACATTTTATTCTAGTCTTATTAACATTAAGAAAAAGAAGGAGCAGTACAAGATCAAATGAGTAATGCCTCTTCAGGAGGATATTAATAAGCTGTGCTTTGCTCTTATATGGGCAACAATGATGAAGAAGGGCATGAGCCCAACATCCAATATAAAGCAGAGTCTCTTTCCGTTGAGCTGTTCTTGTTGATTTCATGTAGACATCCATGTTGTTTGCTTGGCCTAAGAGTTATTATTCCATAGCTTTCTTTTAGGAGGTATTTTTGATTTCCCAGTCCAACTTAGAGCCCTGGTCCTAAGTATTAATCAAGTCCAAATAATAATCAGATCCAGCTTTCCTGAGCTATTTTCCCACCAAGATATGTTAAGTGCTGCCATTTAATGCTATTTGAGCAAGTTTAAAGGATTGGCCATTGATAGTGGAGATTATAGGGATCTTCAGTTAATTGAAATTGTGACACTTGGCTGGAAATGCAAATTTCCTCTCTGTTAACCTAGAGGTTAGAATCTTTCTAAACAGATTTAAATTACAGGGGAGTCTTGAGATCTGTGGATGGTGAAAGTATTCAGTAATGGCCAATTGGAGAATATTTTTAATGCTAAGGACTATACTTAGTATTATTGGTGGATGACCCAGACACAATAGATAGTTCAAAGTAGGGGAAGCCATGCTGCAAACATCAGCAAAGCCAAGATCTCAAGGTTTTTGTTTTCTAAACTTTTTGGTGATAGTTTTTTTTTCTTCATCTTTTTACGCTATGCTACAGCTTGCCTGCATTCCAGTGCTCATGTGTTTCCTTCCTCAAAATGGCAGGAAATAGCACTGTTGATTTTTCAGCAAAGTGCCACCAACATCTGGCAGACTGGACAGAATAATCTCAAGGGATGATAGTTGAGAAAAAGAATTCCAAGGGGGTTATTGCAGATGGACAAATAATCTTACTTCAATAAGTAATTCTCTATGTTGTACTGATTAGTGCTCCAAATTGCACAACGAGAGAGGGGGGAGGGAAGGAGGGAGGGAGAGAAAGATGTGGAAAGAGATAGATGTGGGGAGGGTGGAGAGAAAACAAACAAACCATAGAATAGTAGGAAAATTCAATGGAGAAATAAGACATGTAATATTTTAAAATCTGCATTTGCAACGTTGAAATAAATGACACAGATCAAGAGTTCCCCCAAGTTCTGGACTAGTGGAACTGTCATGGTGTGAGAGAATGCTATTGGCAACAATGAGTGATTCCACCTTTGTCGATTTTCTATGTATTCAGTATTTATATCTTATTTTCCAATTTTACCTAGGTAGAAATTTTCATTATTCAACTGAGTTGCTCAAGGGGCTTGTAACAACAAACAATGCATGCAGAATTCAGAGCCTTTACTAAAAGTTTGAATTTCAACTATAAACTGGTTGATCAACTCTCCACTTGCTCATGGTGCTCAGCGGAAGACTCTGGGGCTAGAGTCACTACTTTTTAACCCTATCTGTCCAGAAAGATCACTATAAGTCACCCAGAGGAATATAAATGCAATGTCTTTTTAAATAGATCCATTATATTTTGCTTATTTAACATTTTATTTTGGTAACAGATTTTAAGATCTATGCTGCTAAAGTTTACCCCTGCAGAAAGATAATGAATTCCCTATAGACAATGCTATAGATAGGGGTTTAAGGTAACCATTATCCAAATTATTCCCTGTAGATTTAGCAGCAAATTAAGAGTTTGAGGCAGAATAAAGCACACAAACACTCTAGACACATACACACTTTTATGCTGAGAGTAAATTTATGTCTTGTATTAAAGCTTTTCAGCCTCAGAGAGGCAAAGGTTTGAAAAACTATAAGATTTTGAAACTAACTGTTCATTGTTTTAACTGCTTGAAGCATAAATTCAGGGCATGAATCAATGCAATCCTAAAGCTCAATGGTTTGTCTACAGTATCTGTTTATCAGAACAGTGACTTGCAATATTTTAACAAGGAGTTGGGGAAACCAATTTTATCAATGTCTTATTGAGACACTTATATAACAACAGAGCTTAGAAATAAATGTGTATTATGGAAGTTTATGCATGAAAAATTACATCACAGACCTTAACTTTTATTGCTATTTTAAATGCTTTTCTAAGACAAAACAGGTTGCTTGTTTTTTTTTATATATGCAAGAAAGTTGCTTCTTTTTCTACACAATTCTGTGCTTGTGCAGCTCCTCTATTTTAACAGATTGCTCAAGAGAAATTGGAAAATTTATGATACTGAGAGTCTGTTTGCAAATTTTAGAGAAGAAATAAATGTTAAGGTAGCACTTAACATTCATTTTGGCATTTTTAACTTACAGAAGGCATTTTAATAGATAAAAGGCAGCAGCACTTTTATAGTTCTTTCAGAGATGATTTACTGTACAAAGTCTTGTTTTCTCTTCAGAGATACAGAAGTTAAAACCACATTTTAAAAATAAGCAATTGTGTTTAAAAAAAATCAAATCCAGAATTTTTAATGGAGCTATACTACAAGTAGCATGAAAAATTTTGTTTTTATTATTATACTGAATAGGTTATTTTGAATTTCCTAAAGTTTAAATTCTTAAAAGTGTAGCCAGAGGTAATAAGACTGGTAATGTGGAGACTGCTACAGTTTAATAAAAAGGGACATAAGAGGCAGAGCCAAAAGTTCATTCTGTACAGAATCAACTATCTTTAGCAATTAAGTTTATCTCTCCTACACAGCCGACAATTTCAAGTGGTTTACACTAACAAAGAGCTGATGATATTATTGTAAAGCAAATTACTATATAACATAAACTGAGCAGTGGGAAAACAATGTAGAGTTCTTTAAAATGTTACTTGTTGATATAGAAACAGTATAGTTAAAAATGATTTAAAAACACAGAATACCTTCCTTAGTAAAATGGAATTTATATAATAATTCAGCCTTCATTCTGTTGCACAGGATTCAGAATAAATTCTGTATCTCACAAAAACCTACCAGTACCAAGGCCTTTCTGAAAAATATTCTAAACCTTGACCAAAGAGTCATCTGAAGTTTTTCTCACCCAAACTTTATCAGGAAACTTCGTGGAATATTTGGAAACAATTGCTTGAGGGGAAGTGGAGAAATCCAAATTTCATACATCAGGAACTGCACTGTCGTTACAGTTCCTTTGTAGAGAAAAGGCTGCTGTTGAAAAGAGAGTTAAGCTCATGACTTTGGTATAATAAAGTGAAGGAATACAATATTTTAATAAGATATTAAAAGTTTGGATGCATTTTTGAATTCTAGGAAGTAAGCTATGTGATACTTGGCTGAGGAGGAAGCAAGCAGAAAAAAGTAATTTTAACATTCTGAGTTCAGGAGGTGGGGGGTCAGCAATGAATAAGGACTATTTTCCTGAGTAACAGAATTTAAAGCAGTGATATCCTTCTGTAAAACTATTTCTTTTAGTCAGTAGCGATAACATAAAAGGACTTTGAATGAACAAGTAATGGAACTTTTGTGTTTGTTTCTTGTGTTTCATCAACAAAGTAATGTAATATGCCCATGTGGAAAAAGTAATGTCCCCTTTGATTTAGGCCAGCATTTTTCAAACTTAGCAGTTTTAAAAAGTGTGAACTTCAAGCTCTAGAATTCCCCAGCCCAAATTCTGGGAGCTGAAGTCCTTGCATCGTAAAGTTGCCAAGTTTGAAAAACACCAATGGAGACATCTTTTAACTGAAAGAATTTAAACAATTTTTTTCTGTAATTCATTAATGAATGGTCTATTGATTTTTGTGTAGGAATTTTGCTTAACTCCTCAATATTACTTCAACTCAGTAATATTTGAAGATCTACCAGTATGAACCAACATACTCATTTCAGATCTTGTAATAGTTTTATGGGTTTTGGACTTAACTTGGCCATGCCAAAATACTGAATGTAGGTGCAAGTTTGATAGGGACACCAGTTTTTCTTTTAGGGAATAATGATTGTGTATTGTTACTTTCTTGTGAATCTCATTTTTATGTAGCATTTGTCTGATGCTAGAATCATGAACACAATACATTAGCTGATAGAGATCTGCCAATCCTTGGATGTAGTAGAGGCATTTTTATGACTTTCTGGACAATTTTAATTTGCGTCATTGGAGGGATTTTAACAGAATATTAACTCTGAGAAAAAGGATTTAGTGCCATCACGCTTCTTCATTTCAAGATTAAGTCTCTAACCATTGATTAGTATAGCCCCAGGGCTTTAGAAATGACTTGATAAAAATTTTAAGCTAATAAGTTTTTCATGAAGATCTTCAAAAATTTCTTTTGAACAGGACATGATGTGCCCCTAGAATCCATGTGGTAAAAACCTCCCTGTGAAGAGAAGAATTAGTAATCTCATAGTCTTTGCTATGCCTCTAATTGAATTGGAATGAATGATTACTTTTTCATACTGATATGTAGAATTTGAATAACTTTCATAAAATAAATAAATGAAAGTAGCTCCAAGTGTCTTCTCAGGCCTTCCTTCTTTCTTCCCTCCCTCCCTCCTTCCCTCCCTCCTAAGAGCCTTTGAATGATTTGTGTAGGTATTGCATATGTGAGCTGTTGCTGAGTATTCTACATCAATATCTGTTTCTTCAGCTAAGGAGAAAAATAAAGATACTCTTTCAAATTATACAGAGAACAGATGCTTATTATCTCTCTCTCTCTCTCTCTCTCTCTCCTTCCTTCCTTCCTTCCTTCCTTCCTTCCTTCCTTCCCTCACAAACACACATACATTTACAGCCTACCTCAACTAAGATCTTTTTGAGTTTATATCTCACACTAAAGTGGTTCTCAGCATGTGAACTCAATGCATATAAATCTAATAAATCTCATAGGAACAAAGATGCCTCTTTAAATAACCCAATGCAGCATTATTTGCATTGTGGTAACAAGTCATTACAAAAGTGCAGTTTAGGTCATTTGCTGGTAGAGTGTAAGTTAGAAAGTACCCCTGACTTCATTATTTCTCTTTCTGCTATGATTCAGACTGCATGAAGCAAACCATAATCCACATCTTCTGATATATAGTGTATTATCCATGGCACTCTGTTCCTATCCTAAGCAATTGACAGCTAGAATTTTAAACTGTGTTTCTTCATATATGTAATTTTGGACTGGGGCCAAAGCACTGTATATTTTTTTTTAAAAAAACAGCTCAGTGTTCTCCTTATATTATTGCTTAGTATTAAGCTGACAGGGTAATAGAACTTCCTTAAGTTCTATTACAGGAGCTCTGTACTTTTACAGAAGCTCTGACGAAAGTTAGCGTCTATAGTTTATAATCGAAAGCTTCTGAAGGCTGCACAAACTTATTAAATGTTATAGCAATTGGTATAGGTAGTGTGTGTGTGCATGTGCGTGTGTATGTGTAGCTTTATAATTTATGGCTCATTCATGCATCATTGGTAAAGTAATATTTATTTTCCAGCCTTTTATATAATATTTTGATGATAGTGGAATCGGTCCCTGCACAATTAAATGCAAGGTCAACTTCATGACAATATACGTTTTTTATTTCTTTCCTTTGCTTAGTGTGATATATGAAGAATTTGTTTCAGGCTCAAATATGACCTTCACTTTTTTTCAAGATGGTAATAGCTTCCTTCTGTTTAAAAACAGGAACTTAAATTTGCAATAGCGAAATGCTTCTTATTCTGCAAAACTATGGAAAATATTTAATAGGAAAATAAAAGCTCACCAGTGTTCTCTTTATTTCTTTTTCCTAATGCTTTATTAGCATCACTCATGGTACAGGTTGTTCAAGCGGATGGAAAGAAATATCTGTCTTGGCCTATGAGAAGGATGCTTTATAAAGAGGACAAAGAGAATGAAACAGTAAAGCTATATGAACCTCTAACAAATGGGCTAGATCACAAATGGGACCCATTTTCTGGGCCAATAGGCACATTTGGATTTTTGTAATCATGCCATGGCTTATCTCATGAAACAGTTAACATGAAAGACTGTTTTATTTATAAAGACTGTTATGAACAGCATGTTCAATCATCAATAACTAATTATCAGTGGATGAACCAGTGAGGTTGTGTTCCACACAACGACCCTTACTATTAGATTGTGGTGATCCATATAAGGACCCTTACTACTAGACTGTTGCTATTTCTTCCACACAGCTTAAAATCAGATGGCAAATTACTATTTTATTAGTTACTAAAATGTTGAGAGATGGGAACAATGAGTGCAGAATTGCTTTTCCTACTTATGTTCAATGTCGATGTAGAGAAAGAATATCTCATTCCTATTGTATTTCTTTGTATCTTGCTTTTAAACAATACTTGCTGTTCATCAGGCTGAAATAGAGATTTCCTAGAGGAATGAGTCCAAGCACCACTTATACATTAGAAGTATGTATGGACTTTTGTAATTTGTTTTAGAAACTACATCTAGTTCTGCCATAAAATAGATATTCACTTGTTCACATGTTATATATTGCGACATGAGGCTGCGACTACAAGCTAATACAGCTTGCATCACATATTATTAACAATATTAATAGTATTTCAAACATTTCATAAAGCTTAATTGTGTTTAAGTTATAAAGATAATTGCTTTATTCTGAATGACTCCAGTAGTGTATATCAGACAGAGAAATGGTAGCAACTTCACAATGCAAGTATTAGTAAAAAGCTATTTTAAATGCAAACAATTTATATGACAATAACCCACATGTTACTCTAATATCAATCAATCCCTTAAAGCCTTCCAAAACATCTTTTGGAAGGACATATGAATGGGGTTCTCTTTGTTTAGTAAGGAGAAATCTGTTCACAAAACAGGAACTCTTACATAAAATACTTGCCTCTGTGACCCTTCAAACTCACTCCATAAGTGGGAACCAAATGATAGTTGAAAGTTACTACACAGATACTCAAAAGTATAAAAGTACTTTACAGCTGCTTCTGATTGAATATATTTTTCCCTACTTATAAATTTAGGACACTGACTAAAGCCTGTTTTAAAAACATTAAACAGGTCGGTACAGTAGTCTTTTTCTAGCTCCTCAGAAACTGATCTTGGCTAATGATTTCCACATGTACAATCTTGTCTTGGTTCAATAACATCCCTTAAGCAGTTCCACATATTATAAAGAATGACCTGGTAGTATTTTAGTTGATTGCCTGTTCAGCTTCCAGTTGGGTGGTCATTTTATAAAGAAAGCAAAAATGGTAACACATAGAAACAATCAAAACAAAATAAAAGAGGAAAATGCATAGTTAAGCAATTCTCTTATTGGTTAAAAAAAAAACCCTCACTTCTGATTATGTGACCTTTGGGTTGCAATAAAAGTATTGTCAGACATGCATTTTAAATATTTTAATGCTCTGCAATGCTGCACTAAATCCCTATCTCAGACTGTTACTAAGACATTGTGATGTAATATCTTAGTTTGTAATATGTAAGGAAATTTTAGTTATTAGTTTACAATATACAATTTATATTGTAACATAAAGTTGTATCTTATTTTTTGTTGCAAGTAGGATTGTAGTTTCTCCAAATGCATTTTCATTTTTAAATGACATTACTTCCACTTCAGATTATCACTTCTTCACCTAGTGAAGAATGATTAACATTATTTGTAGTTTCAGTTCAAGGACAAGGATTTTACTCAAGAAAAATGGCTTTCACAAATGGTCCAAGACATCAAATGAATATACAAAGATCTACATATTTTATCGCCACACTTTTTAATCAGGCTTAAATATATACCCCCCCAAAAGTGATGAAATCAACAAAGGTACAATCAACAAATAAATAGAAACATTAAAAAAATTCTTATATGTTGCTTTGACCTGGTAGAGAGAATCTAGTGGTTATATTGACAAAAGTTTGCTGGATAAGGCAGAAGATGGTTGCAGCATCAGGGCCCCATTTAGGGGTTGCTGTTTTTTTTGCAAGACTTAGCTGGCAGTTGGGTAAGATCCTAGTTATGTTAAAATGACTATTATGGGATTACACAAGCACTCACAAACGCACAGTGTCTACCCAGCACGCAGTGATTATAATACATATGCACCAACCAAACTGCAGAAGTTAGCTTTGATACTACAAGACACCTGTTTTTGGTGAGAAGCTGAATCTAAGGTGCTCTTTGTCCTGTTTCCTCAGATGACTTTTGGCAAGAGGTATTGTATAGATAATAGCATAACTTTTGGCATGAAATGGCCAATTGCTTTATACAGACTGGTGGATTAAGACAGTACTTTATTATCTGTGGAAAGTAACCATTTCTACTGTGTAAATAAATTGGTAATAAGACTATTCTATCTGAGACAATAGAGATTTCAGTTTATTTCTAGCATTCCCTCCTAATAAAGGAATGCATCAACACAATTTATCAGTACCTAATTGGTGCAGACGAGAGGCTCAATAGCACTGATATCTTCCCTTTAGTGTGGGCTCTTATACTTTTTTTTCTACACATCTCAAAACTTCAAAAGGATCAATGCACAGTCATTAAGTACCCCGTTGAATGATTTGCACAAGAACCTTTTTGCACAAGTGCTAGCCCAGGGTATCTAATGCCACCTTCACAAATGAAATCCCACGTCAGCATTTCAATTGTCTTCTCTCTCTAATGCAAATGAAAAAAAATCTAATATTGGCAGGAATGCACATTCAGCTTAAAGCATGTCTGATACTCGCATTTTGTGAACAGTATTTAATAGTTTCAAACCTGATGTTGATGTGGTAATGTTCCAAGACTGTCTTTGGCTAATAATATATAAATAGGGGCACACTTGAATGGGCACCAATGCATGGAAAAAAATAGGAGGACACCATCATGATTCTCTTGCTCATCAGAACTTCTGATAAATGAGTTTCTCTCCTGTTCTTGGACTGCTTTACCACAAGCTGTAGGTGGAGACTCAAACAATGCATACTTTCCTGTTTGTTTGTTTTAAAAAAAAATACATTTCACCTGATAAAAATAGGTTTGGGGCCTACTGTTTACAGACCAAAACAGCTGAATTGTGTGTTTTACTTTCTGTCAGCCCCTTGTCGGTACTTGAGTTAAATCCGGTAAGTATCTAGATATGTGAACTCAAGGCAAACTGTCTTTTTACCTTAGTGAGCAACCAGAACCGTTATCTGTCTGAACGGGGAGATAATTCAGATCTAGGAACAGGGCTTCTCTTCTGCACCCATCATTACTCCACCCTCCTCCCGCGTATGGCACCCTTGGACTGGCTCCAATAGAACCGGGAGACCTAACATTCTCAGGGCTTAAAAAGGAGAAGCACAAAATGCGCAGTGTTTAAAAAGAACCGAACAAGCTATAGATGTCATCTGATGATCGAGCGAATTTGCAAGGTGCCTTGAATGTTAAGTAGTTTTTTACAGTTAGTGCTGCAAAGTCTGTGGGTGGGATGCCATCCGGCGCCGCCACTTTGCAGCAACAGAGCGGCACCCATTATCCTCCCCCCTTCCAGAAACGCTCCACCGAAAGAGACTTTTTATATACCCGCCGCATTTACACTACGACCCCCCCCTCCCCGGAGGGGGGGGAGAAAAAGAGGAGGGAGGAAAGTGATGGAGAGAGGGATGTGGTGCGTGCGTGCCTACGTGCGTGCCTGCTTTCCCTCTCGCTCGCTCTGTTCCTCTTTTTCCTCTCAAGTTGTACAAATCGACTTGGGAGATACCAAGGCGAGCGTTTGAAGGGGATCCCCCGAGCGCGCTTTTCGGCGGCTGCTCGGCGTTCGCTTTTTCCACTCTCACACACACCCCTCCCCCATCGGCCCCCGGGTTCCCCATCCTCCCCCCGACTGGTCCCCACTTCCAAACCTTGTTTGCACGGACAAGCGCACATATACGCACACACATACAGAGACCCAGACACCCAAAAAGAGGGGGGGGGGGGAAGGCAAGCAGCGCGCGGCAGACGTTTCGCGTGTGTGTCTGTGCGCGCGCGGGGGCGAGCGGGAGGGCGCGCGGGGCTCTGTGCGCGCCCCCGCCTAACCTCCCCGCGTATTATGTCCACCGTGTAATTTTATTTTATTTTATATTTCCCTCCCTTCCTTCCTCCCTTTTGCATTCTTGCAGTCGTACGCCCAGTTGCTTCCTGGTTAAGAGCTTGCTGGATGGGGGAGGGGCGGCGCAGGCAGCAGCGGAAACTCGGCACTTCAGATAAGAGCGTGCCCTGCACAGCCGTCGGCGACAGTCTTTTTTGCACTGCAGCTGCCGGAGGTTTTAGGGCGACGAGAATGCCGCTGTGACAAGGCGAGTGGCGCGTCCCATCTTCTTCCCCCCCTCCCCTTTTCTGTCCCTCCCCCCACCTTTTTCCCCAGTGCTTGTTTTGCTTCTATTTATTTATGCTTTTCTTTTTCTTTTTTTTTTACCAACAACAAAAAAAAACAAGGTTTGGGAGGGTCGTCCTTTCCCGAATACCCCCAAAAATGCCTTGGTCGACCCGTCCGAGATCTGATGGTTGCCTCTGAAAAAAATGTTGAGAGGTAAGAAGCCTTTCCTTCTTGTCGATCAAGACTGGCGGGGAAAGGCTGAGGGTGGGGGGGGAGGGAAGAGAGCGAGAGAGCCAGCAATGCTTTAGGTTTCGATTGGGCTGCGCTTTAGATCGGAGTCGCCTATAGCAGCCGCCTGGGTTTTTTTCGTCCATGTCCCGGGCCGGAGGAAGCGAGCTTGGGGGGCGACGGCGGCGGAAACTGGAGGTCCCCTGCCACAGTTTTTAAGGATTTCTTCTCGCGTCCCTCGTCGTGCTTAAAAAAAAGAAAAGAAAACGAAAGGCAGAAGGTCGCAGTTGCAGTTCTGCCTCCAGCCGCCGCTTCCTCTCTTGCCGCGGGTACGCGGTTTGTGTGTTGTGTGTGTGTGTGTGTGTGTGAGAGAGAGTGCTGCTGCTTTGCAGGGTCATGCAGTTTTGCAATCTGCACGCACGCACAAACACACAACACACACACACACAGACACACTCGCGCCCAAACGCCGAGGCTAAGCAGGTGTACGAAAAAGGCCCCCTTCCCTCGTTGACCTTTGCTTCGGGCTTATGTTACTCCTGAACTTGGCGTGCTGCGTGTCCCTTATTTTAGACCCGACGCCGCTCCGCTTGGCTGTCGGGGTATAGGACACTTGACTTTGACAGGCCTCGCGTATCATAGCGCTCCATATTGCAGCCGCCCCTCCGAGCCCAAAGCCTTTACTTCCCCTAGCAAAAATTAGAAGCGCGATTCCTCTCTAATTTTTTTTTTTTGCTTGTTGGAGAAGGGAAAAAAATATTCAAAGTGTGCTGTAAAGTGGGAGTCCATTTTTGGGGGGAAGGGGGGAGGCTGACACATTGCCTACCGCATTTAGATTAACATGTGACATGTTTAGTTGTACTTCCTTATATGGAGAGCACTATAATTTGGCATCCCGAGGGATTTGCCCAGGTTCATGGGCACTGGAGAGCTCTACATTATATATGCAAGTGCTAAGGATTTGCTTGTATTTTGATCGACTGGGGAGGGGGTGCATATAAATTGTCTGGCTTTTACTAGAAATCTACTTAGTGTGTGTGTGTGGGGGGGGGGAGGTGAAAACGTGATGATTTAGGTTTCTTTCCGGGATGTGGTGCAGTGTATGGTGGCGTCTGCAAAGTAGATAACTGGCACAGTTAAGGTTAAAAAAGCCAGCTCACTTGCTGTTTACCCAGAGCTTCTGAATTCTCAAGTGAGCTGTTACAGGCATTTGGTTTTAGTTAACATGAACAAAACTCCCAAGGGAAAAAAGTTAAAGGGGTTCCCCTCCCCTTTGAATGCATCTGTTTAGCTGTAGTATTCAGTTTGGATTGTATGGAAACATGTAAGCCTTCTGCTCAAAAGGATAATTTGCAAATTTTTGTGGCTATGTATAGAAACATAAAGACTTATACCATCAGTTTTTACGTGTAAATAATTGCAGCGATGAATATACATTTGATAGATACATAAACAAACATGTTTATTGAATGGTTATACTGTCTGGACGTCTGTGTCCAAATATGTAACACTGCCAGTCCCAGATGGGCAAAGAGGAGCTGTCAGAATTTTCAAAAGCTAGGGAACCCTTTGAGGCACAAAAAAGTTAAGCGGCTAAGACTTGGAATATGTATTAAAACAGAACAAGACAAAAGTGAACCTAATTGGTTAATGGTTGCTATGTTAAATGGTCCTATTTGGATTGCTCAGGTGTCAAGGGACGTATTGTTTATAGAGTTTTCAATGGGCTGGAAAGGAGTCTGTGCAGTCCTGTTGCAAAATGAGGCATTGACCACCATGACTAAAGAGGATTAGAGAAAAGCTCTTCAGGGGGAGACTTAGCAGAGGTAGACAGAGCCTGCAGCTTTCAAAAAGGGAAGTATTCTTGCTACTGCTATGTAGTATATATTAAAAATAATGCAAATCTGATTTTGAAGCAGTGTAAAGCAGCAATCCTGTGTATTTGTAATAAGTCTAATTGAATTCAGTGGGTTCTTTTTGTAAAGATTTGGTAAATAGTATTTATTTTTGTTGTAGAGTTGCACTGTTACCATAAATGATTTGTTAGACCTGGCCAATATCCAATAGACCTATAGGAGAAAGAAAAAAATGTTTCAAATTTAGCTGGGGCATCTGTCAGTGATTAGGAATCTTAAGATAGGTCAAAAGTGACAGCAAGAATCTGGGGGAAAGAAAGAAAAAGGTGAATGATAGGTATATTAATTGTCAGCAGATAATGTAATTAATTATCCAGTAGAATACATGCTGTTTACTTTGTTGCACCAATCAAATATTAAGTACTTCCAGAGAAATATCAGATTAAAAACCTAGTTCTTTATGAAACAAAAGTAATAGGGTAACATTGGCCTAGTCTAGACATCACACTGCAGTTGCTACATCATTGCCCGATAGCTAAGAGTGAGTCTGCCTTCTTTTTCTTTTCTCATTTTTCTTTCCCCTGAGCTTCTATTATTTCTTTTGTTTCTTGGTTGTTGGCTCTAATTGTGATTTATATATGCCATACTATAATGCTATTTAGCTTGGATTAATTATATTCACTAACCACTATTTATTGATAATTTGAAATTGGGTTTTGAATTTAGACAAAGAGAAATAAGAAACGTTTTGTAATTGTAACTAGTGTACATTAGTTTAAACTTTTCAGAAACCTGTCCTTATTACTTAGTTCAAAAAGTGTCTGTGTGAGATCTGCTGGGGGGGGGAGGGGGGAGGAGGAGGAACTGCATTTGTACCAGTTAAGGTTGAGTGTTTGTTGTGTTGTAACATCTGATCCTGAACATTGCTTCTTGATATACAATAGGAAGAAAACTAATTAAAACGTTTACAAAATGTGTAGTGCTAGGTATTTAGGTTCAGGAATGCAAAGCAAAAATCAAAATTATACAAGATATGCAGGGATATGTTCCTGGCTAATTTATGGGAGAAAAGAGGCCTGATCTTTGATCTGTGTACTATCTTGACTTTTCTAGTTGAGTATATTGAGTTATATATATTAATCTTTGAAGCTTCTTTAGAACTATTGAACATCTTAATTACTTAGGAAAAGATTGACATAAAGAAGGAAGTTGGGAAAGCTCAAAGTGGCAAACCACCATTATTACCTTAAAACGTTTTTTAATATAGCAAGTTTAAGTATTCATAGCTAACCAGTTCTTGAATTGTTAAAGGTATAAAGTATAGGGCCATAATGTGCTGCTATGCAAAACTACTGTTCTAAGTTTGAGATCTTGAAGATCTTGTATCCTGAGCAGGTTGTTTGAAAAGGAATTCACAAAGCTGTTATAGAGGCCATTTGTTGGTATTCACTTTTCACCACAACAAATTATGTGATAAGACCATCTTCTTTGCATCAATATTTTAAGGAACTAAACATGATTTGCCCTTGGCTACCTAGCTTGTGTCATCAGCCTAGTATCCTATGACTTTAAAACTGGAGAAGTAACAGGATCCCTAAATTCTGAGTAATATATTTGGCTTACCTATTAACTGCTGAAATTTTATATATGTTGGAAAAATATTTATTGACTTTTATTTATGATCGGGATTCAAAATTCACTTTCAAAAATTCTAAATCATAGTTCATATATTTTATGATATTGGGATGTTTGTTTTCATTTAAACATATGTTATAATAAAGTAGTTTTGAAAGATCCCATTTTCCCACTACTTGTTATTAAAATCAAAGTGCATTTTGTGTTTGTGTGTTACTTCTGGTTAGTATTTTTTAATTGTTAAATAGCCCTTGTTTAAAGTATATATCTGGATAATTTTTTTTTTTGAAATCCCATTGTACAATTTAACTTTGGCATTGTCTTATTTATTTGTAGCATGTATGGCTACTAAGTAACAAAAATACTCAGTTGCCAAAAGAAAATACTTTTCTTTTAAATTACAAAGCAAAAATTATATTGTTCGTGTATCTTGACTTACTTGACTTGACTTAAGTCTTTAGCGTCGGTACGGCCTCGCCAATCCCTTCGCTGTAGAGTCGCATGCATCCCGAATCAACGGGATCCATGATTCTAGGCTGAGTACTACTTGAGCTCGCCGGGCCCAAGAGTTGACAGAGCCCCTTCTGTTGGAAAAATGGTGTATCTGATCTTGGGCAGTGGATTTCTTTATGAGATAGTCCTTAAAATGTTTTCCTTTTCATTAGCATAATAAGCCACAAGTTAACTATGGTTTATTAAATAGACCACAGTTATCTGAGTCTTTACAATTGTGAAGTCATAAATCTGGTGGTTCTCTCATGATGTAAATGAACCACATCAAGATTTGTGTGATGTGTGAACTCAGTCATTCTATTCAATATGCTATTGATTGAGAACTACTTTTGGTTTGGCCTAATCTATAGAAAGTTTATTTAATAACATTTTGAATGATATAATTTAGATAGCATGTGACAGGATGGGTGGAATCGTTGTATCAGAAACACAAAGTTCTTCAACATTCCCTTATTTTGGAAGTGCTTAAAGTTTCTTCAGTTCTGCAAGATAAGTTGGGAGCAAATTAAAATTCCTTTATAGATATAGTAGCTCTTAGACAATTTACCGTATGTGCTTTAAAGTTTGTAACTTTGCCCCCAAAGTACAAATGATCACATACACAGTCATTAGTTTTTAGGATTTAGAAGACATCTTCTGAAACAGCATTAATTAATTACAGCCTGACTGAAAAGCAACTATTTTGGGTTGCTGAGAAATGTCACAGATTATGGATTGAAATTTGAGATTCCCATAAGAGATGGACTATTGTACAGAAAACACTGCAAGGAGTTTTAAATAAAGCAAGCTGCACTACTTCCTTCTTGGCACTAAGAATTAGGAGGCTTTATCTAGGCTTCAAGTACAAACATACATTTGGTTTTATGTACAACCTTCAGTTGCAAATTTTAACAGAGAGGTAATGGACAATGCAGGAGGTAGGGAAGCCCAGTAATTTGCAGGATAGGCCTTAACACCTCCTGATGTTCACAACTCTGTGTTAGTGCCAGTTAGATGTGTTATTTAGTTGTCAATTACTGTCATTCTGAAAATAAGGAGAAACAAACACGAGAATAGTAACAGATACAAGCTTTAAAATATTTGTTATTAAAAATATTTATGATTGCTAGAAATCCAATACTATACATTATTTCTATGTATTTGTGAAGATTAAAATATGACCTTTACAGTAAATAAAAGAATTATGTAGCATTTTAAAGGTAAGCAGTCATTTTACAAGATGAGCTTTTTGTACTTTGGCCTGTTTTCTAGAGAACTACCAATTGTTTTCTATGGTGTGTTATTTGTGGTACCGGAGATTGTTAAAATTCTGCCATTTTTTTTTACAAAGAATATTGATAAATATTTAAGCTGTTCCAGCCACATTTACCAAAACATAATTCTGTCCCTATTTTTCCTGGATTTGTTCTTTAAGTGATAGACAGGAACTGGTTTCTGCCTTCCTGGTTTTCCTTGTTAAGTTAAAACAATTACTTTCTTAAAGAGTGAATAATGTGACAAAATAAATAGTTTCCTTGCAGGAATTCTAGCAATTTGGAATGTGACTGCCCTTTAAATGCTCAAGAAGTTGTTAGAATGTGCTCCATTAAAGCCTGGAACAATATTTCTCATTTATGTCACTAAAGACTGCATGTGAAATCGCAGAGCCCATACAAACATATCTAAATGTCACATATTGACCAAGCACAGCGTTATAGAATAAGAAAAACCAGAAGCCTTGTGATCATTATGTGATGAGAAGACACACTTGAGGGTTACATGAGATCAGAGGTGGTATTCAGTTGGTTTTTCTGGTTCGGGCGAACCGGTAGCGGCAGCTGTGGGAGGCTCTGCCCACCCATCCCGCTGTAACACGAGGGCACTGTGCATGCGCAGACACGCCATGTGTACTCACATTTGCGAACCAGTAGGGAAGGTAAGTGAATCCCACCACACTGCACATAATCAAATAAAATAAAATCTTTATTAGGGTCAAAGAATAGGATCATATATGAGTATTAGGTGTGAGCAGTTCTTTCTCATACAAAATATTTAGAGCTGTAGTGCAATTTTTACTGTAGCAATAATTATCCAAATAAGACTTCATTTTTCTTATCTGGCTTTAAAGTGTCCATTGCTTGTTGTTCTATGTGTTTGCTACAGAACTCCTAGTGAATGCTTCATAATAAATTTTTAGTGTTCACATATGTATGCTGGCAATTTGTGAATGTCTGCCAACTCAGAGACATTGATAGATGCTGGCATATATGTGGATACTAATGTCAGCCCTTTTGCATGTCCAAAAGTGAAAGGGTTATATTACTTCTTTTTCAAGCATTCAGTTGTAATGAATTCATTTAATTCAATTGGGACTATGAATATTTAACCAAATTTTGAATTTCCATTATAAAGTATCTATCACACATAATTTAATAATATATATCGGATATAAATTTCCCCTTGACAGTTCAAATTCTTTGCTTGAAAAATGAAGTCAGTTATGAAACTGTAATAATTAAGTTTTTAAGGATATGTTTGTAACTTTCCAGTTGTCTTATCATGCTCAAAAGAATTTGCAGCAATATTCATAGGCTTTGTGTAACTGGGTTGATTTAAAGAGCAATATGCGATAAGTACACCCTTTCTGATTCTTAGGCCCTTCAAATTTGGATTGGTGTATAACCCTATTGTGTCATATGCAAACTTTTTTGAAATTATCTTAAAACAGCTCTGGATTTCACATATGGTTCCTGGATTGGATTTCCATCTGTAAAGATTGTAAATTCTAAGTTTGTATTTTGGTGTATGTTCTTAATATTTATCTGTTATGTTCAATGTTTTGACAAACAGCATGTACGTTTATTTCTATTTATCTTATAATTTTCATAACTGATCCAAATTTTTTAAAAAACTGGGCTGGATAACAACATGTTAAACTGTATATAAGCAGCAACAATAATAAATGAGTTATTCACATGATTAACATTTAATTAGTTCAAAGCTTGGAGAAATAAAACAGCAGTGATGTTCTGCATGCTCTGAAAATATGCGCAGGTGAATTCAGAAGCTGACAGCAGCCATGGAGAAGGTCTGCTATCTCATCATCCATGTCTTTTGATTATAGGTAGTTCACTCTCAATGACCACACATTGTTTGTGATGGTTTGAAGTTATGACAGCAGGGAAAAAAGTGCCTTAGAGCTCCACCGGGGCTGCCTTATCAATGAGAGGGTGGCATATGAATGTAATAAAATTAATGACTGCCGCATTACGACAATGACTATCATAGCCTGCTTTGCGCCCTTTGTTCCCTTCTTTTCTTGGTTAATTGACATTTAATTGAATTATAGTGCATGATTTTTGTTTATTGTTTTAATGTTTATATCATGTTTTAATTATATAGCTTTAAGCCACCTAGAGTCGCCTTGGCAACATGGGCAATATAGAAGTTGATTATAAATAAACCACCTCGAGCCATGGCTTTTAAAGAGCAGTTAGTTATAAATCCAGAAGAACCAGCAAATCATGCATCAATTAAATTCAGTGGGAACTACAGGAACAATTACTGGTATTAAACTTCCTGAATATTTACTCATTTGTGGAGAATTACAAGTTGAGTTTATTTTGCCCCTCCTATAGCCAGACTGCCTCCTGGCACCGCCCCGGGATTTCCATGGCATGAGAATGGCCCTGTTCAGCTAAATGTCATCAATATATAGTGGTGCTTAAAAGTTTGTAAACCTTTTTGAATGTTCCAATATTTCTGCAAAAATATTGGCTTGGGGATCTGATGGGATTGTTCCACTTCACATTAGGTTAGGAGATGAGGAGATGATCTTACCTCCATCCCGTTTTTTGTGTTAGTCCTTTTTATCTAGTCTTGATTAATTTTAATCTTTTAATTCTTAATGTGGAAGGTTTTTAATGTTTTAATATTATCATTTTTATATTGTGCTTTTATATTGTAAGCCTTCCAGAGCCGCTTGACAGTGACATGTGCGGTACATTAAATAAATAGAAAATAAATAAAACCTAAAGCATGATCTGTTTTCTACAAAAGTCTTAAAACCAAAGAGTATCCATATAAGCAAATGAGATGTTATTATACTTGTTCCTATTTAATGAGAAAAATGAATCTGTGCTACATTAGAAAAGCACTGTTTTATTTTAAAACATATTTTCGGAGCTGTGTGTAAAGACATTTTGTTTTAAAATTTCAAACTTCATGTGCCAGAAGGTAAATATACTTAAAGTATTGTTTGTTTAGCTTATTGAGGATAACAAAGTAATTAGTCACATGACAAGCATAGATCTGACAAAGTAATGTCAACATTGGGAGTGTTCTCCCAAATTCCCCCCCCTGAAAGATAAATAAAATATTCTAAACATATCCTGAATGTTCTCAGTAATCCTGTGATGAACTGATCTTAAAAAGGTTTGATGAGGATGTCATGCATTCTTGAATCTACTCTGCATTCATTTGACTAGAAAAAAGTAGATACATTTATAAATGTGTTTATATAAAACAAGTGCTTCAATATTCAATTTATTTCTACAAAGAATTTAGTTTTTATTAATTCAACAAAAAACATTGTGTAATTTCAGTGTATTTGGCATAACTCAGAAATTAGTATGAGACACTGAACAGTGTTTTGAATGTGCAAACATGTTTTAGTTTAGTTAGTTTAGTTTAGTTTTGGTTTATTTGTATGCCGCCCTTCTCCAGGAGGGACTCAGGGCGGCGAACAATATCAAATGATAAAACCAAATTAAATTCTGTAACCTTCAGAGAAGTTGCATTGTTACTCATTTGTTAATAATTTGTTAATAATTAGATGCTGACTTTTTTGCATAAGAGCTATCATCTAGTATAAGCTACATGTAGCAGAAATGGTTGTATATTATACACACACACACACATATATATATACACATACATACATACATATATACATATACATACATACACACATACCATATATACTCGAGTATAGGCCGACCCGAATATAAGCCGAGGCACCTAATTTTACCACAAAAAACTGGAAAAGTTATTGACTCGAGTATAAGCCTAGGGTGGGAAATGCAGCAGCTACCGGTAAATTTCAAAAATAAAAATAGATACCAATAATGTTTTTGAATATTTATTTCAAAGAAAAACAGTAAACTAGCGGTGTATTCAATGAAATACTTCACTCACCTCATGATGCTGATGTCCCGCTGTGATGATGATGTCCCGTGCAGCCGCGGGAGCGATGTCCCGCCTCCTATGACACACGGCACAGTGATTCCTATCATTGGATCACTGTACCAGAGGAGGTGGGACATCGCTATGTGGCTGCTTGCCATAACAGGAGGAGGTGGGACATCGTTGCAGAGCGGCAGGAGGGGGAGGAAGGGGAATCGTAAGACAGCCCTGCATTACATTAGAACGTGAGGAGGGGGGATGGTGCGGTGCGCGCTGCGCGGCAAACTGACACAGAGGGAGGGGAAACTCACAGGGGCACTGGGCCATTCACGAGTGTCACCCAGCGGCATGGCCCCGCCCCTTTTTCTCCTCCATTTCGGGCAAATTTTTCACTGACTCGAGTATAAGCCGAGGCGGCTTTTTTCAGCCCAAAAAGTGGGCTGAAAAACTAGGCTTATACTCGAGTATATACAGTACATACACACATACTATATATGGTTTCATTGCAAATGAGCATTTCATGTAAGCTAGAGGGAAATCATACTCTCATTAAACAGATTATTTTCTTCATTTATGACTATGGACTTCAGACAGACAAGAATGCATATTGCTGGGCCTGCCCTTAATGGTTTTCTTGTCTTCAACATTATTGCTCTGTCAATAAGCACAAAAGCTTCCATGTTTGCTGCTTGTTAAGTCATCTAGAATTCAGGATAACCACTACACAGAGATATTATCACTAGTCCAAGATATCATACAGTATTGATCACTGGAAAAGTGACATGGAAATAATTTAAAATAATTTCTAACCACATATAAGCTTGGAAAGATAGCATTTGTGTACACAAAAAATTCAATTACCATAGCCAGAACAGGCAGATAGAATTTTGGCCATTTGTGTCTTCCCAAAACACTATGAAACTGAACAGCCAAGTTCAATTCTGTAAACGTGTTTTAATCCATCAGTAAATTGTGTCCTCATAGCTCACAAACAAAAATTAATAAATAAATACAAGAACAAGATAAAGCAAAACCTAGACTCTAGATACTTTACTATATGTTAATAGTCATATAATAATATAACCAATGGATAACTATATTAATATAGATTAGATTAACAGAGTTGGAAGGGATCTTGTAGGTCATCTAGTCCAACCCCCTGCCCAAGCAGGGAATTCTACACCATTTCAGACAGATGGCAGTCCAATCTCTTCTTGAAAGATTCCAGTGATGAAGTTACCACAACTTCTGAAGGCAACTTCTCTTCCATTGGTTGATTGTTCTACACTAACTTCAGGATCAATCTCAAGGGGCTTCTGCAAATTGTAAGGGGTATGTCTGCGTGAGCCTTGCTTTAGGTTATAAGCTATTCCATAGGAGGGAGGCCTCTGTTGAGGACATCTACTTTTGGGCTTGCTCTTGTCATATGTTGTGCTAAGTGAGAACGCTCAGCATGTGTTCCTTTATTCAGATCAGAGGGAGAGTTCATTAGAAAAAGGTGGTATCTTAGGTAAGAATGCACGAAAACCTGAACATGAAACCAATTGACTGGGCTTATTCCTGAATCTAGAAAGTCTAAATTCCTTAAGTTGAATTTGTATTTAACCAGAACAGGTTATTTAGCATCAATTTAGCCAAATGCTTTTCTTTGTATATAGTATTTAAAATTTGTCTATGTATATAAAACATTCAACAAATGCCTTCAAAAACAAACGCTTAGAAAAAAGAAAAAGGATTGTTATTAAAGGTTAACATTGACACTCATAAAAACATTGAGGAGCTCCAGCTGTTTGTTGGCAAGAGGAAAGAGAACTGTGTCCACCATTTTTACTAATAAACAGTTCATTTGTAAATATGAGTTGTCTTCAAGTCAAAGATAATCCTGGGCTGTCTGTAGTTATCAGCCCATCTTTATTTCATCATGGAAAATAAATTATTTCCATTAATACAGAAGTTTAATGCTTGCACTTTTCTTGATGATGAAAGGAAGCACTTTGCTGTACTCCTCATTTTTTTTATTTTTAATGTAAGCTTTAACAAAATAAGCCCTATTGTCCTTCTCTTGGTGTTCTTCCAATGACAGACCAAAATGGAATAAAACTTTTTGACAGAGATACACATTGTGTTTCTTGAAGGAAGTAGAAGAAGAACTGTTTTAATTTAGAGATGACTAATTTAAAATATTACCTAAACTGACTGGTATAAAATATGATCAAACAGTTGCTAATTATACTAACTCAGTTGACAGGAAATTGGAAAAGAGGACACTCAGCAGGGGAAAAGAAGAGACTAATGCACCATTAAAAGATTTAGGAGATTTAGTTAAGAAAACAGTGAAGATTCAGGTTTGTAGATAAACTAAATTGATGGCTCTCCCACATACTTGGCTTTATGTACTTACCTGGTAAATATACTATACACTCCTCTCCTACCTACAAAGTAGAGTAAATTATCTTTGTACAGAAAAAATGCCCTTGATTTACAACAGTTGTAAACAGATTTACAACAGTTCATATAGTGATCATTTGAAGTTCAACGACATGATAAAAGTGACAATTTTTCATATGACCATTACAATGTCTCTCTGGTTACATGATCAGAATTCAGACTCTTGGTACCTGACTCATATTTAGGATTGTTGCAGTATCCTAGGGTCATATTATCACCTTTTGCTACCTTCTGACAAGCAAAGTCTGTGGGGAAGCCAGATTCACTTAACGACCACGTTACTAACTTAACAACTGCAGTGATTCACTTAATTGTGGCAAGAAAGATATAAAATGGGGCAAAATTCACTTAGCAATTGTCTCAATTAGCAACAGAAATTTGGGCTCAATTGTGGTTGTAAGTCAAGGGCTACCTATAGTGCAATTGTTGCCATCTTCATTATTTATTGTTCTTTATCCAGAATAAATAATCCAGGTTATTTTAACCAACAAAACAGCCAATGAAATCCACTTGAAGGCAAGACTTTATGATTTCAAGATGTACAAGAGTAAGTGGTTGACTTGGTCCTCTAAATGTATGGTCTCCCCAGCAATCTCTCTCAATTTGAGTTCTTCCAAAGATAGTGAGATATGGCGATCCTAACCATACCAGCTTGCAATTTGGGGAGTGTTTGCTCAATATAACTGAAGACCGTCAGGTGAAGGAAGAATTGTTAATGTATTTTGAGAGTGAATTTAAGCCTTATACTCTATGATTACCTGACATTTTTTCAGTTTCTAGTAAATTTATAGTTCTTATATGGTTAAAAAAAAAACCAAATGTGGCAAAAATTATTATGAATTCTGATTTTGGATATGCTTAAATATTAATTATATCACATATTCTAATGTCTAAAACTGCCATACAAAGTTGTATTGAAGCTAAAATGCTAACTTGAGATTTTAAAATAGACCTACACAAATGTTAGGCTCATGGAATTTCTAGAATTAGTTTACAATTTTACTAAGCGACCAATCTAATACTTACTACTGGTAACAGTGAGACACATTTAAAAATTACTAGCTCGGAATAAGTCAATTGTCTTGACCACTTCACTCATACTAGATTGGAATGACTATAATATGTAGTGCAAAATATAGCTTGTCATCGTCTTTGTCAGCCATTGAGTTTTGTCTGAACCTTGGCCACTTTATGGATCATATCAATCTACTGTGCATCTAACTGTTAATCTAGTATTCTAAATTAGAAAATGTGTAGATGGGTGGGTGAAAAGTTTTTAGATTGTAGCTATCTGCAAAATATGTATAGATGTATGTAGAGAAGATACTGATCAACCCTTTGCTTAATCCTGATTTAAAAGGAGGGTGATTAACAAAAATGATATATTTATATATACCCTCAAGACGTATTTTGATACGTTTGGAGTGGCCCTCAGCTATTCTGATATGCAGACAATTTACAAAATCAAGTCTGTTAACTTCTACAGTAGAACTGCATTAGATATTGTTATATCAACTTTCAGTTCATTTTATAAAATGCCAAAAGACTTTCCTATGGTTAGGATTTTTTAATATAAATTAATATTTTAGGTCATAAATCTTTAGAAATAGCTCGTTGGCAAAAAAGGACATTTTATTTTTATGCTATTTTTAAGGTATCACAAAATTTGAAATTCTATTATAAATACATAAGTGGTTAAACAATAGCAAAGCAAGGACTACAAACACAACAAGAGTGTGTTTGTGTGTGTGTGTGCTTGTGTGTGTATGTGTGTATTGATGTTAAAGTGAAATACTTCTTTAAAATTACTTCATAAAGTAATGTACTTTCCTATTGGTAAGCAGGAGTGGCAAGAGATCCCTGAAATCATGCAAAATTCTTTGACAGGATGAATTGCATAATGATTTCAACTTGACAAGATTCATAGTATTGCTGCGTTGGTTTGAAACTTGTAAACCAGAAAATAATATAGACAGCTTATGTCATCCTAATATTGAATGGTGGAAGATAGGAAACCTTTCAATCCATGTATTTTACATATCTCAAGTAGTGTGTGTGTGTGTGTGTGTGTGTGTGTGTGTGTATACACACACAAACTTACTACAAACATTCTTATTGTCATGACTTTTAACTTGGCAAAATGGTGCACCATAGGGCAATTGTTTTTGAATGTAGGAACCTCAACTTATAAAACCCAAAATACAGACCCCATGTTGCCAAGAGAATGAAATTTGAAAACACTGTGGCTGCTGTGCTGTGATAAGGTCACATGATCTTCATTCTCGACATTCTGTGACAGTTTCCCAGCCAGTCTTACAATCCTTTGCTCCCTTCCCTACCCAGCAGCAGTTACCTACCTGTCTGCTGGGGACAGAAGGAAAGGGGAAAGAAGGGACAAAAGCACCAAAGAGCAGGACAAAAAGTACAGATTGAAACTTAATGAAGGACAGATAGATCCAACCTAGAACCTAGGAAAAATTTCTTGACTATAAGAAGCAGTGGAATGATTTGCCTCCAGAAGTTGTAGATACACCATCGCTGGAGAGTTTAAGAAGAGATTGGACCAGTCATTTGTCCAGAATTGTATAGGACCTCCTGCTTGAGCAAGGGGTTAGATTAGAAGGCCTCCAAATTCTCTTCCAACTCTGTTATTCTGTATTATGGAAGAGAGGGATGGAAGAAATATTTCTGATGCTCCCTGCCAGCTTCCCACAAATAAACTCAATTGGAAATTTGTTACCACTACTTTTTTGCCTACCCATGATCATTTTGTTTCCATATTTAGATAAGTAAATATCTTTAAAATAATGACCCAATGGGCCACTGGGTGTATAGTATTAAATTAAATCTGATTACACATGAAAGCTATTCATTTAATTAAGGACATTCAAAAGAAAAAATATAAAATATTTTATAGTAATATAATTTATTCAAAGAAAAATGGAATTCCATCTTCTCTGACAGATGGATCTCCAGTTTCTGCTTAAATACAAGGCAATCTATTCTAGTGTCAAACAGCTTTTATCATTAGGAATTTTCATTAAATGTTTGGGGCAGTAAAGAACAAGTTTTCTGTATCTTGTGGTTGACAGTCGTTGATACATATAGAGCTAGAAAGAACAATTCAGATTCCTCGCTAATCATAGAAAGCATTTCCCCCAAAACTGAACATTTGCTGAATGTTTCACACAACCTTCAGGAGCCATCGTATAAGACCTTAATAAAATCTTCAGTACTTCTGTCTTACTTTTCCTGAAGTGCTCCAGAAAGCACAGTTAGCCTATGTAAACCCCAAACTAAGTGATTTGACCACAATAATGGGAATAAGGAGAGGAGGAAAGAAGGAGAGGAGAGAGAGAAAGAAAATATACAAGCCATAGCCAGAGTTTTTGGTTCATCTGTCCACTGCACAGGTTTTTGTCATTTGTTAGTTTATGTGAATGCCCCTCTTCCCCAAAACAATAGTGAACTAGCGTGGAAGTAGTTAAGAAATTACATCTGCAAAGACAGTGGCCTGAAGCACATTATCTTTAAAAAAATAACTGATGGAATATGGAACATTCCTGAAGCATGAAGACTAATGGAAAATGCCTGATTTAAAGAAGGAGAGTGCAAATTGTTGGAGTTTTACAATTTCTATGAAAAAAAAAGTACAATGACGACTGAGTATGGAATGATGGGAAAATGGAAATGTTATTATACTTGTAGCTTTATGAATTAAATTACATGTCTCATGTCTGCCAACACTAAGAAGTTGAAATTGGAGTGAAAATCATTCTTATTTAAATTAAGTGTAGAAAAATGAATTTCAAAAGGCATACTTTTTAACATTAAGGTTAACACAATATTAAGAATTTTAGCATGGATGGGGGCAAGGCAGTAGTTGCTAATTAAAGGACAGTCTTAAAGTGAATCAGATATGACCATAGCAGGTAAGTTTTTTGAGTTTTTTTAATTCCTAATGAGCAACAATAAAATGGGTTAACTGTGATTTCAGCTGTGCAACCTCTGACCTCCCTTTTATATGATCCCCTAGAGTTCCTTTTAATCATGTTTGTTGCAAACTTGTGATATCACATCTTTGAAAGAAATAAGTCAAACAGTAATGCCGTAAGCTTTAGTACAGAATTAAGTAACAAAAACATTTGTTTATTAAATTTTTATGCCACCCATCTCATATATAAGGTGACTCTGGGCAACTTACATTGTTTACAATTCTTGCCCTAATTGCAGGTAAACAATATTACTCACTGTACTGTTTCACTCTTCCTTCTCTTGCTTAAGGCAAAGATTTTGAGCATGAATAACCTAGGTATCTATCTGTTCAATTTAAAGAACCTATACATTTGCTCTAAACTTAAATAAGGAATTGTAGTACATAATAGCTACTGGTAAAACTGATGATACACTTGATTTTTTTCCACTGATTTTTACAACTGTAAACTTTAATGGGAAATAGATAGAAATCAAGTAAGAAAGGGGAAGAAAAAGGAACAAATACAGTACTTTCTGCCAAACCTTTCTTGATGTATAATTAATTGAAGTTGCCTATTCTTTGTTCCTTTACCAGTATCTGGATATTCCTTGTATTTCAAACCAATTCCATTTGGAATTCATCTAAAGAAGAACTTCTCAGAACACCTGTTTTGCATAGGCATTGTGGTACAAGTTTGATACTGAATTAAAGATGAATGCTTGATGGAAGCATTTGAATGCAGCTAAGAGCACAGAATAATTCAGCTATAAATAGTATCAACTTTTAGTATAACAATAGATATGCCTTTGCAATACAACATCACGGGAAAAGTAACACCTACAAGCTCAGATTTGAGAGGAAAATGAATTTTTAAAATGTTAATAAAATGTTGATGTTTTAAGAGCGATAATTCAGGAGGTTTATTCTACAAAATTATTTAAACAATAGCTTACTAGCCTTTCTAAATAGATTTCTAGTTTTAAGCATTGGACTCAGACATAGGTTATAAATCACAAATTCTTATTATTTAAAATTATAAATAAAACATGAATAAGAACACTGTTTATGTAATAGAATGGGACACAAATGTACAATTGAAGGCTGAGATTTGACCAGTTACTTCTTGTTTTACAATTTACTCATTAAGATTGATATACCTTGAAGTAATATCCATTTAATGAATAAAATCTATTGCCATCCAATAGGAAGGAAAGAAGGAAGGAAGGAATCTAGAAAAAGGTTGTCAAACCTTGGAAGCCGCATAAACCATTAATCTTTAAATGCTAAAACCAATGAAGAGGCAAAGTTGACCAAGAGACCAAGCTTTCCTGATAGAAAACTAGTAGTGTTTTTTTTTTAATTTTTTTTCAAAACCCAACAAATTCTTCTTGAACTCTTTCTACAGATCCTTGTATAACCAAAACAAAAAACAAAAAAACACCCAACCAAACAATATTGTTGAAACATAAGCAAAGTTTAAGATTACAGCAAATTTTCTTCACAGCAAATGGGAAATTAAATTTGTTTGTATTAAAACACACACAAATATACACACCAAGAACATTATTTTTCCTTATTGTTTCCATAGTAATGATCTTATGGCTGTGATTGGCATGTTTGCAATTTTCAAAAATGTATTGAGTTCATATAAATCTTTACAGTATTGCAATATTATTTCAATTATCAGTCCAAACCATCTTTGGAAGCATGCTTCTTAAAATTTTTGAATGCTGCAGAAAAAGAGAATTTGGCCATTTTTAGCAATTGGAGGCTTTAAGTATGAAAAGTATTTAGAATAGTTTCATAACTTTTGTCAAATCTACTGGGCCACATAGGCAAACATACTTTTTTGGGCAGGCATCCAAAGTGCTCAGAAATCATACTGTCAAATGCTTCTTTAAGGAATTTCAACCTCAATTTCAACCATGTATCTAATAAAAAAAACACTTTGCCAATATTGTGGAATATACAGAAAAATATAATACAGATCCTGGAATGGTCAATAAAGTTATACTGCGGTGATGATTATACTTTTGATATTATTCCCTTAAAAACAAAAATCCCTCCAAGGAAAACTCCAGTAGGGAGTTATTTGTAATTCAAGTTAATGATTGTCCATTTACTTTCAGGTGTAGGAAAACAAAGAGAGATCCCTGTATATTTCTTTAACTGTTACCCTCTCTAAATTCTAGTAATTTGTCCCATTCTGTTATAAGAATAAATTAGATCTTAATAATTAAAAAACAACTTTCTCCTGTATGTCAAAAGGGCATAGTTGAAAGAATAAATGATGTCCTGTTTCCTCACATAATAGTATTTTACAAGAGGTTTGTTTACTTCTATACATTACATTCTAGGAATGTGGCGGCTCAGTAGCTAAGATGCTGAGCTTGTTGATCAGAAAGGTCGGCAGTTTGGTGGTTCGAATCCCTAATGCCGCATAACAGAGTGAGCTCCCATTACTTGTCCCAGCTTTTGCAAATCTAGCAGTTCGAAAGCACATAAAAAATGCAAGTAGAAAAATAGGAACCACTTTTGTGGAACGGTAACAGCGATCCATGTGCCTTCAGTGTTTATTCATGCTGGCCACATGACCATGGAGATGCCTGCGGTGGCTCTTTGGCTTTGAAATTGAGATGAGCACTGCCCCCAAGAGTCAGGAATGATTAGCATATATGTACGAGGGGAACTTTTACCTTATACATTACATTGTATAAATGA
This sequence comes from Thamnophis elegans, assembly GCF_009769535.1. Classification (NCBI taxonomy): domain Eukaryota; kingdom Metazoa; phylum Chordata; class Lepidosauria; order Squamata; family Natricidae; genus Thamnophis; species Thamnophis elegans. Next base: position 45,194,711 of record NC_045550.1, read on the forward strand.
CAAGATTAGTATCCTTTGTTAATCATTAGTACCTTCTAGGAGGAACAAGGAAGAAAACACATAGCTTCAAAGTTTTTCATTTTCTGAATTGTCCATACATATTTTTTTTTAAATGCCACTGGAAAAACATTGGATAGAATAGTTCTGTCCTACGCAGAGTTTTAATAACAAGGTGAGATTTGTTTTGGGATTTTGTAAATAATTCAGAATCTTCTGGAGTGGGCAACCACACAAAATCTAAATCAAAGAGTCTGATGTTGAAAAACTATCTTAGAACATTTACAGTAAAAGCCAGCAGACTTAGACATGGTCAGGAATTAATTTAGGGATTGAGACAAACATGTTAGCAGCTTGTATAGTTCTATTTCCACCAGTTTGTAGAAGCTAAAAAACCAGTTGACATGGGATTTGGTGCTCAGAATATTCATAAGGATGCTGTCATAGATATTGATGCTACATTTGAATGCAGCTAGAACATATCTCCCCCCTCCCTCCCTCCCTCCCTCCCTCTCTCTCTCTCTCTTGCAATATTGCTTCAGATTCTTGCGGTCTGGATCCTTGTACCACTCAAATGGAATTGTGGCTACTGCCCTACTCTTCAATAAACAGCTGTTCTCTGCTCTTCCAAGGAAGAGTTTGTGTATGTACATGGAGGGAGGGGGGGGGTGGGAGGGCGAGGGGGAACAGAGAGAGAGAGAGAGAGAGAGAGAGGGAGAGAGAGAGAGAGAGAGAGAGATTGATTTTCAGGCAGTATTTTAAAAATACTGCTGTGATTGTACAACTATGATTAATCATTATAAATCATGATTTATTCAAGTTTGATTTATTCTCCCTAGATTCATCCAGTTCACTCTGGATGTTTTCCTGATTTTAATACAGATATTTTAACTCAGAAACCTACCTATGCCGTGTTGAGAATATACATGGACAGAGGGAGAAAAAGAGTGTCTGTCCACTCTCTTGTACTCAACTTAGAGTGGTAGCACCCTCAAGGATTTGATTGCTGTATATCCTATTTCAGTACGTGTGTTTATAGCTGCAATGTCATATCAGCAAAACAGGATTCTGTCAAGGCCTGAGGGTTAGAATCTGGTTTCATAGTGTTGGGTTTATCCTCCTCTGTTTCTTCCTCCTCTTTCTTATCAGCTTCATCTCAACAGGTTAACAGACCTTTAAGCTGGGTTTCATAAAGTAAAATACCAGTATATTATATGGGTGTGCTTAGTACATTCAGAGAATATGCACACATACAATTATTAAAAATAAAAATAAACCCATACCTTAATTAAAAAACTTATTAAATATATATTCTATGTATGTTATATTAATTTAATTAAGTCTCAGTTTGCTATGCACTTTTTATTAAAATTATATATGTCCCAGACATGCTGTTATCCTCTTTGCTATTTCTTTCTTTCCTTCTTTGTGTGCCAATCATAAAAAAAAAATCCTTGAACTAATTAACCTCTTCATTTATGGCTTAGCAATGAAAAGAGTCAGGTTAGATGTTTGGAAGTAGAACACTGTGATATTGAGTAATTGCTTAGGTTCTTTTATGTCACACTATGGTTTAATGCAAGATTTCCCAATTTTGTCTACTTCCATTATTCACTTCAGCTCCCAGAATTCATCAGCTGCCATGGCTGTTATGGAAATCTGTCTATCTATCTATCTGCCTGTCTTAATGTTTGACAGCAGTGATCTTTCTTATTCTCTTTTTGTGCTGCCTTACAGTCCTGACTCCTGGTGACTGTTGCAACAAGTTCTTGCACTTTTGTGCTGCCATTATATTTAAGAATCAAGTAGAAGAACAACATTTGTAATGACCCTTTTAGTGTAAGATTTAAGATGCAATTGAAGGTCTTTACCAGAAAGGGTGGTTTCTAAATTATTTAAAAAGTGCTTGTCCCATGAAAATGAGTCATGAAAATGAATAACAAAGGGCTTTCACTTCTTCAGAAAGTTGACTTTTTCCCATGTTGTTTACTGTTACTACTAAGTCAACTTTCTGATTCTATTATTTATATTAGTAAAAAAAAGAGCTTATAGTTTAATTTGGGATTTATAAAATTTTGGTTCGACTTGGAATCATTTACAGCTCAATGACTATCGTTTAGATTTGGATGGATTGTAGAATAAGAAAGTTAGAGTTCATGCAAAGCATTCTTATCATATTTTTGTACTATTTTTAACCTTTAATGCTATTAAAACTGTATTCACAAGATTCAGACAGTGTCATTCATGAGCTGTCATTCTTATTTATTTTCATCACTCATCATTCATCTCCTTTTATGGACAAATTAACTCATAGCTTTACATAACTTTTATTATTCTGGATTGTTATTACATATAAAATGTAGTTTTGAAATGAAATGAAAATTCAAATCTGAATTTATGATTTGCATCAGCAGCACATTAGATACTAAGCAGAAGCTTTACCTTTTAATTTAGTAAAGTTGTAACTGCTTCTGATGTTACCAAATATTGAACTATGGTATGACATATTGAATGTAAAATATCAGTATACAATATCAACCCAGTGCTGAACAAGTTAAGGTTCCCATTTCCTTACTTTATAGCTAACTGGCCAGGTATCTAGCTCTTATGTATATTTAATCTGGATTGACAAGATATGGCTACAGAAATTGAATAAATAAAGAAATAATAAAATGGATTGTTGAATATTTGCATATTTATATTAGATATATGTTCTGACCCCCTCCTCCGTCCAGTAATGAAAGCCGAGACAAGCATAAAATGGAATGTTCTTTAATAACAAGACCAGACTCTCGGTGGCTGAAAGCCAAATAAACAAACAGATAAGGACCTTGGCAGCAAGTCCGACAAACCTTGGCAGCAATTCAGACTAACTCTGGCAGCAATCCAGCCTGCCAAGTTTGTTTCTCTATAGTCCAAGCGTTGACTTCTGCAAGAAGGGTGCGGCATAAGCAGTCTCTTTTATAGTCTGGAGAGCAGCTTAATGACCATCAGCTGAGCGTAAGTATCTCCTGTAATTACGTAGTTGTTCTTGACGCCGAGTATCCCTTCGACGGTGTGCATCCCGGAACAACTCAATATTGGTTTCTGGATCATTCTCTCTTGTCTCCTCCTCGCTGATCCAAGGCTCAAGTGCCACCTGGGGCCAACCAGTCTCTCTGCACTCTGCTCGGAGTCAGAACCCTGTCCAGGGTCCTCCACATCCTCCAGGGCCGACTCATAGGGCCCTCGCTGTCGGAGTCTGGTGGCAGCTCCAACGGCTCCTGCCGGGCCACAATATATATGTATTGACAATCAGAATTTGCAGCTAGTGTTAGTTATGTGTTATTTTATATTTATATACATACATTTATTACCAGCAGCAACTTGAATCTATCTACCATAGTATATATTTATTCATCATGTTTATACACGAAATCTTTGTGAAGATTATCATTCATAAGGTACCATGATGGCCCAGTGTGGATTGCTGGATAATTATTATTCAAATTTTCAATGTTGGGGCTAAGAGTAGATTTCCAGTGGCATTCCAAGCCTAAGGGTGAACTAAAATCTGTTTCAATAGTATTGCAACCGTTACAATTTTCATGACTTTTTGATTTGGGAGCTTTTGAAAAAACCTTGAATTACAGGCTGCATCTTAGTTAGTTTTATATATTTTCAGTATTTCCTTTAGAAAATTAAGTAATACAACACAGTAGTTGTCCACTACAGTTGTAAGAAAATATCATTGTCGTATTGGTGTGCATGCATGCATGTTTATTTATTTAAGGCTGTGCTAGTTATTCATGCTTTACAGTATGATTTGCATGGTGGATGTAATATGATATGCACTAGGAAGGTGATAATGTTGCTTTAAGGCCTAACTGGCAGTTATAGTAGCACCTGCACTGAAGCTACTTCCAGCTAGTGTAACAGCAGGAAGAGAGCTTGTAGCACCATAGAGTAATAGAGGTGTTTCAGTTTTAGAAAGTGGGGGAGGGGAGGGAGAGAGGTTGCTTCAGATAAAGTACCTCTTTAGAGCTTTGAACAACCCTTAATTTTATACAAAAATACAGCTTAGTTAAATAGGAAAAGTCCAAACATTTATTTGATTATATGTATAAGAAGTAATGTGACTTTACATAGACCAAAGCAACTGCTATATTGCTAATCTGAATCTGAAAATACCCTAAATGACTAACTATAACTAACTATAAACAAATAACTTGTCCATTTTTTAAAAAAATAAAGTTTATATAATAAACATGAAAATAGCAGAAACAATGTTAATAATAACATTGAAATCTTTATATATATTTTACTGTAGATACTTTATTTTCCCCTTACCTCCGAAAATAATCTTACACTTAACACCAAAAAAACTAAAGAACTTATAATTGACTTCAGGAAGAAGAGAGATGTACATTTAACATTGTACATTGTACATAAATGGCGAGGAGGTGGAATGGATTGGTAGTTTTAAATTTCTGGGCATTTATATTTCGAAGGACCTCTCATGGACCATGAATGCTAAAATGCTTGTGAAGAAGGCACAGAAGAGGCTGTACTTCCTGAGAATGCTCAGGAAGATAAATCTATCTCAGCATCTACTTCTGTCCTACTATCGCAGCACTATTGAGAGTGTCCTGACATATGGCATTCTCGCATGGTATGGGAGCAGCTCTGCAGCAGACAAAAAAGCTCTACAGAGAATCATTAAAACTGCCCAGAATATCACTGGGCTCCAGTTACCAGCCCTGGATGACATCTTCACATTTCACTGTTTGAGGAAGAGACTCTTCCCATCCTGCTTACAATCTTTTTAGACTGTTGCCTTCTGGTAGAAGATACAGAACAATTAAAACTAGGACCACACGTCTTCTGAATAGCGTTTATCACAGAGTTATGATTGCACTCAACAATGAACTAAAGGGCCACCATCAGTGAGCTATTGGATAGCACTACTTGGTCTGTTGTGTGGATGCTTGGATGGTTTGCGGCAGGGAATTTTTTTGGGTGAGTGGGGGTGTGTTTGAGGATTATTATGTGTGTTAGGCCTGGTCTCTGGGTGTTATGTGAATTTTGTTGTATGTGTAAACTGTGTATATATGTACAATGACAGTAAAGTATTTTAGGACGACTCTGAATTAACCGAATGGTTCAGAAAAATCTGGAACTGATTCTCCATTGAATTTCTCAGTTGTTTGAAGACCACAAGTATATAAAAAAAGTACACAATAGTTTTTTCTTGTTTGGGTGATACAGAATATTTATTTTGAAATAGTCTACCATGGGCTGTAAAATATAATCCAGAAGTTATGCCTACAAGGCTCAATAGGCTTCTTGCTTGAGGTATATCCAGAACTATAAACTTTCCCAAACAAAACAGAGGCGTTGTAAGCATTTGACAAGCATATTTGGAGGGTTTCATTTGAACTTGTAAATCACACGGTGTCTGACAGCTTCACCCTGGAGTATTTTTCTGATTCTCCACAGCAGTAGCCATGATATTTCCTACTTAACTACATGTATTCCCAGAGTGCTGGAGACAATGTCCTCCGAATCTCATTTAGTGCATTTTCTATGCTCTTGCTACCTACATCCCATGGTTCCATTAAGAAGAAAAGAGATTCTCTCTGTGTCCCTATAATTTTAAGGTGTGTCATCTGCAGGGATCACTTGGCAAAGCCTTCTCAGTTACTGTACAGCTTTTCTGAAATAGCATTTAAATGAAGATTAGACCAGCCCCAATTTGTCTTGGAGTTTTGAAAATTAATACTTGGGTTTTCCATGTCTCCTGCAGGCATGGAGTGTTTGTATTTGATGTATATGATGCTTATATTTTAATCCTATTACTGTATTTAGGTATGCAAGCTATTCAGAATCATTTAGGATAGCAGCATAGAAGCCTCGTAAAATAAAATAATAAATGTTATTACAAAATGTGCTACCACTTTGCAGTTTTAGGTCAGTTACTTAAAAATGTGGTGCTTTGATGGTTGGTATACTGTATTACCCATTATTCTCCCTTTATTCTAATAATCTCTAGATGAATTTTTATTGAGAAATAATTTCAAAATGGAAGGTAAATTGCACATGACATTTAACAGTTGTCTTGAATCAGTGTCAAGGCAATCATGGAGTGGATGGGTAGAAGATTAATTTAGGTGACAGAAATGTCCCTTGTTAGGAACACAGCTCTTAATTTTTCATCTTGAAGAATCAAATTTGAAATTTGGGGATATTTTTACATAATGCTGATGTTCAAAATCTATTGACAATGATAATAGCCAGGATCCCCTAACTCAATTTAAAATTGGATAGGCTAATTGTTTTTTTCCCCCAGAGCATGTCAGTAACACATATCTTACCCTGTTTCCCTGAAAATAAGAACTCCCCAGATAATAAGCCCAATTAGGCTTTTGAGTGCATGTGTTAAAATAAGCCCCCAAAATAAGTCCTCCCTCAAAATATTTAAATGCATGCAGCTGGTTCCTGCCATTTCCTGGTGGGGGGAAGGTGGGATCATGCCCCACATGCCCCTGCATTCCATGCAGAAGGGCCTCACGGAGGTCGCTACCGCAAACCCTAGTTACCGCGTCCTTCTCTTAGTAGTGGCCACAAAAAGAGCAGCAGACCCAGCAATATTAGGGCTGGCAAGAGTGACAGAAACAGAGACAGAACTTCTGGCCCTCTCTGGATCAGCTGATCCATGGGCCACGGGCCATGTTTAAGGGGCCTCCTGCACATCAGAAATAATAAGACCAAGCATTTATTTTGGGGTCAAAAGAAAATAAGACCCTGTCTTATTTTGGGGAAAACGGTATGTATATAATCCTTGAATGGATTATTGCAGTATGTTTTATATAGAGCTACCTTTAATAATTCTGTTGAAATTGTTTAGGAATGCAGGTGCAAAGTTGTTAGTGAACTATTTAATCAAACTATACAAGTGCATTGGTTTGTTTATTACTGTGTGGATTTCAGAAGCTGGATAATTATCTTTAAAATCCTGTTGTCTTAGGGCTGGGATATGTGTCTATTTGGAGATAATAGAATGAGCAGAATGGTATCTTAGATCAAGTTGACTATGTAACACCATTCATCATAGATCTTAAACAAACCAAGGAGAGTTTAGAAGATTGCCCTATAAACACTAGATGTTCTTTATCTAAAGGATTGAGCCATTCCCACAGCAGAGGCTTTGCAGTCCAGTTGTGACACTTAGCCCACAACCTTTACATTTTGTGCTGTTGAAGGTTTGTGACATATTGCTTTTATAGTTATTTTTTTGCCAGCTGAGCCTGTCCATTTTATATTGCATCCTGTGACATTCTGTAATGGAGTTTTAATACAGGCTCTTGACAAGGATTTCTAACCTATCCTTAATAATATGTAAATATGTAAATCAGGGGTAGGTTGTCATTTGGGATTTAGTATGAGAGAACGGACCTGTTTATTAAATGAATGTCTCACTTGGACAGTTATAAAATTTCCATAAAAGTGCGTAAGTTCTCCAGAATGCTTTGTAGTTTTACTGTAGAATCTTTGTGTTAGCTAAAGTTATTGCCTCTAATAAAGTAATTAGTAGGAACTGATGCTCTGTCTGTAGCTTGGTTACTTCTGATTTTAAAAAAAAAAACTTTAAAAAAAACCCCTTCAGAAAAGTCAGCTTGGCTATCTCCTGCTAAACCTAGAGTATTAAAAATATAAACATAAATGCTTATAGATAAATATGATAAATGAGGGTCTTTTATTGTAAATTGGTTCCAAATTCATTGATACAGAGTTATATAGATGTTTAAATTTGTTGAGCACAAAAATAATTTACTGCTCTTGAGAGAAAGACCAGTCCAACAGTCATAGACCATAAACCATTACAATTTTTGTACAAATTAATAGTCAAGAGAGTTATTACCTTGGTTCATCATCATCATGATTCAAGAAGATCTTAAATTACATTGTTAGATAAAACTGGGAGTAAATTATAATTGTGTATTATTGATTAGATCTTATATTGTGATGTAGGACACTGAAAAGGATCAAACATTTAATAAAACAATGTAGTGTTATTTTTGGTACTTTCAGATCTCCATATCCAATAGTAATGAATATTCATAAAAATGAATATTTACACCATGACTTTGTAAAATTTGCTTTGAGAAATATTTCTAGTATTATTTCATGCCTTCTAATGATTCTCTTTTGATATATGTTGTACTGCTTAGATTATTTCAAGTTAATATTTATTAATCTCTTATTACTTGAAACAATAGTAGTCATTTAAGTGAGAGGCATAATTCTGTTAATAGAAAGTATGGGCATAATCAAACATCATAGCACTTGAGAATTGATTTATGCAGATGTAGGCAAAATTGGGAATGAGCTGTTATCCTCTCAGATCTCTTAAATTTATGTATCCTTAAAATACAACATGGTGCATATCACTAAAGTTAGAGTCGCATCAGTATGAGTGGACATTCTGCTGATAGAACCTTGAACTTATTTCTGAGTAATGACAGTTAAATATTTGCAGTTCAAGAGTTTTCAGACTTTGTCCAGGCAAATTTGGAATGGGGGTAGGGAATCACAAGGGCAACAATGAAAATACAGTTGTGCAGCAATGTTCATTGCTGTTTTTCAGTTCAGTTCAGTTCATTGGCAAATGAAAATAAACAAATGAACCAACGGCATGGATTTATTGCCAAATGGCTAAAGTTCACCCAAATTCAGAAAGCATTGTCTACTAGGATCATAAATAAATCTTACAGATAGAAAGCTTAAAATGACAGGCAAAAATTGGTAGAGAAGAATAGGTTGTATAAGTCCTTTGTTGTGATTATTAAAAAATCATAGATATTTTAGTTCTTGCTGTGTTCAGAATTACAAAGCTAAAGTATCAATTTTCTTGATTTCATAAAGGGAGAAGTTCCAGTTGAGCAATTTAATGTCTTAAAATAAAAACAAATAAAGAAACCAACAAACATACATACATAAATAAAAAAAATGCAGGTCAGAGACAAGTAGAAAGGTAGGATAGTTTTGTTTGTGGACATTGTGCAGGATGTGGATGTTTTGTTTTAGAAGCTGTATACTGGAGTAGATAAGATGCTTATTTTAGAACATTTGTGTTACAGTCTATTAAGTTTTAACATGGGTAAATTCCACTTATTTTGTTCATTTATATTAATATATTTTATTTTTTAGAGTGCAAATTAATTTTTTTTGCATTCGGAATCCTAGTAATTGTCCTTAAATTGTACGCTAAAATGTTACATATACATTATATTTCCCTCCTCTTTCTTGGGTTGAACATAAAATCAGTATGAAACATTGTTACTAGTATTTACAGATTTTTTAAAAAATGTTGAGAAAGCTCAATAATTTATAATATCTAAAGTGGCATTATAGCAGTATTAAAATATATAAGTACTTTTTCAAGAAAATGTCCCCTTTCTCTCTCTCTCTCTCATGTTTTTTTTGTTTTTTTTGCAAGTAACATTACACATTTTATGGTGAGGATGTATAAAATCTGTTGTTTTCTAAATCACCAGAATGGAACAGCTGGACCACATAATTCTGATCATTGCTGTACACCGTGTTCCAGATTAAATTGACTTTTTAGAGACAAACCTTACCTGAAAAACCAGTTAGAGGATTAGAAAAGCAGGTGGACAGTCCTGTAACATCCAGATCAGTGTTATCTGGAGGATAAACACAATGATCTTAACAGCAGCAGACTTTCTAATGAATAGTCAGAAATTGTCACTCTGTTGACTTGTATCTCATCAGTTAGTTATAGCTTACATATTGAAACTTCAGAATCAGAATAGAGCTGGAACGCACCTCAGAGATCTTCTAGTCCTGATCGGGAAGAAGAGAACGTAACTCTTCTAAAGAACATTTAAACTGAATAGGCATTAGACAAGAAACCAGGAGACTGTGTCCTTAGGCATGAAAACTTGGGGCCAGTCATTTTCTTTCTGCCAAATTCACCTCACAGGGTTGTTGTGGAAAAATAGAACGAGAAACTAGTATTAGATATGTTTGCCCCCTTGAGTTATTTATGAAAATAATCCAAGGGTTTTTTTCCCCCAAAAAAATATTGCAAGTGGACCTTAATGATTGTAGCACATTTGTAGCAATTCATATAGTTTGGAAAAAGCTCACATTTTTGTAGACCAAATTCAACTGATATAACAAGACAGGTTCATTGAATTTCTCTGCCCTTTATGGCTAAATTGATACTATACAAGTAAAAAAGATATAATGGCACTTTCCATGTCCCTTAGTACAACAAAGGGTAGATGTAAGAATGTTTTACAATCAACAGCCTTTTCATGTGTTTATGCTTTGGATTTCTTCGAAGAGTCAGTCTGATGCTCATTTATCAGGGAATAAACACGATTAACTCAAAAAGGTATAATTTGAGTACAGGTAGTCCTCAATTTACAACAGTTTATTGACTTTAAAATGACTTGAAAGTGTCTTTAAAAATGCAGCAGAAGGAAAAGAGCAGGGCCAATAATGTTAGTTCTCCATTGATTTTTGTAAGAGATGACAGTATTTAACACAGTTCTGCATTTGCAGATCCTTTCTTTTTAAATGTTGAGGGCCAGCAAAAAAAAAAAACCTTAGAATTTTGGATAGAGAATTAGAAAGGCATTTTCATGCATGGGGCTGTCCTATATCACTCTTTTCTCAAGTTTTAGATGTTTTGATCTAAAGAATGGGTAAAGAATTTATTGAAAGGAAGGGACAATGAATCCTGAGGAGTAAGCATGGTATCAATGATTGTGAGAATGCATAAGGAACAGTGCTTCTCCAGTTAACGAAACAAACAAAAACTATCTAAATATTCTGGATGCCCATCAAATTAATCTGATTTATAAAATTTACAATGGCTGTTCTTTCCCCAAGGGTCAAGAAATATCGCAGTTCTTGATCACTCTGAACAATAATAAGGATCGTCAACTTTTTCTTCATTTCTCCCCACCTTGCTGGGCAAACACAGTGCCCTGTTAGAAAAATGTAAAGTGAACTGCTCCCTAAATAGGAGCCATTTTAAGCCAACAAGAGCAAAGCTATGGGTTCTGCTGCGAATTAGGAAGCTTTGCTGGCCGTTGCTGCTGCTGCTGTTGCTGAAAATGTTGATCTGAAATCCGCTCCTGTGGTTGAAAGTAGATTGCCAGCTTCGTGTATGAGGTTATTTTAGTCCCAGATACAGGCTTGTCGCTGCGTTGCCAGGTTTCCTGTGGCCACCTCCTCTTGCTAAAGCCAGACTTTTGCCTAGGGCGGTGGGGAAGGTGTTTTTTTATATGTTCCCAACTAACCTGCCTTGGCGCTGCTGTCAGTGCCTCGGCATACTGAAGAGAATAGTTCTCTAGCACTTGAAAAAAGTGTTGCCTTCTCTGGAAGAAAGAGGCAGGACTTGAGCTTTCAAAGGAAGTGAATGGGATAGGTCAGGAGACTGTACCATTTCTGAACTCCCCTCTTCCTTTTATATTCATCTGTCAGATACAGTAGGCGTGCTCTGTGCCTGCCGAGCTCGCTCGATGCAAAGCAGGGGGAAAGCAATCTAAAACGGAGCTGCTCGGAGGAAGCTTGCTCGTCCCTCACCCCGAGATCTCTCTTTCCAGTCCCTTCTCTCCTCTCTCTCTGGATGCTACAAGAACTTGGGATCTTGTTGGAAGCTATTTAAAAACTAACATGGTTTAATCCTCTAACTGCATGTTGGGTAAATTGAAAGCCCGCACATGGTCATCCTCTTGCAAGGGAATAAGTAGCATCCGATGGACATTTTCTCTGCTTACAGCATAGTAATGAATGTCTGACAGGCGCGACCTTTCATAAGACAGCGTACATTATTGGCTTCCTGCCCAGATTATTGCTGCAATCCTATCTGTGATTGGTTATCTCTCTATCATGCCTTGCTTCAGAAGGGGAAAACGGCCCCCTTTTAATAAATCTGTGATGGCTGGCTGCAATATGCTATACTGTAAGTATTTTATTGGAAACGGAAAAGGGTATCGTGCTGTAAAGTAGTAGACTGAAGGAGCACATGGCTACGTGATTATGCTGTGAGACATCAGTGAAATGCTGCTTGGTAAATTTTAACCTATCTGTTTTTTCTACAGGTTGGTACTAAGAAGTGCCTTTCCTGACGTCTCTGCTGCTTGGAATCGCTTCTAGAGCAGTCTCTGCTTTTGCCTTGCTTGCTGCCAGCTAGACTGCAACGACACCACATCCACCCTCACCTCTCGCCCAGCCACCCCTCCCCTCTAAGCATCAGGCATTGCCCTAGGCTGCTTTAGTTAATCTTACAGAAATAAAAGTTTGCTGGAAAAGTGAGCAGTCTTCTGCCAGGAAAAGAAAGGGGGAAAAAAAATCCCAGAGGAGGTGAAAAAAAAGAGAGATCCAAACCAGTTTCTTGATTTGTTGCTCTAAACTGCTGCATCTGTCTGTGCCAAACTAATCATTACCAATTGCACCACACCAAAAATTAAGAACAAATAATTATTGCAGATTCAGCTGTGTGTGGAGAGAAACTTTTCCTGAGAGCAGCTTGAAAAATTCTGTGTCCGAGGGTCTGCCACGTTTTTTTGCTGCTTGCGTTTGGGGCTCCAAATCGGCATTCAGAATGGGTTACTGAGAGCACAAGGCTAGTTCGAAGGCACACTTTTAAATGGTCCTCTTACTTTTGATCCTAGCATTTCTCTAAGTTTAACCTCCCCCTTCCCCCTTTTGATTGACAGTTTCATGCTGTGACTTTCTAGAGGGAATATCTCTTCCTTACTGTCGCAACAACACAATTTTACATCTTTTACCATTGGGCTCGGGAACTGGGGAAATATTTTGGAGGTGACATTTTTCATCATTTCCAGTCTTATCAGTTTGGCCTTTTTTAATTTGTTCATTTCATTGACAATTTTAACTACCTGTAAAATCTAAACATGGCTGTAAGTGTCACACCAATCCGGGACACAAAATGGCTAACACTGGAAGTATGTCGAGAGTTCCAAAGAGGGACTTGCTCACGACCAGATGCGGAATGTAAATTTGCACATCCATCGAAAAGCTGCCAAGTTGAAAATGGACGCGTAATCGCCTGCTTTGATTCATTGAAAGTGAGTAAATATTATCATTCTTTTTAGGACATAAGACAAAAGCAAGAACTAGAATATTGATATTAGCCAAATTATTAAGTTACGTGTAATAGTTTCAGATCATAAAATCATCCAGATGTTTGCTTTTGTGGATGGGTATATGATGTAGCTATTTTGTTTTAAAGCTATAGGAAATTTGCAGAAAGATCAATTTTCTGTCTTCTTGAAAATGCCCTTATTGTAGAATTACATTGTATTTTTGTTGGAATTTTAAAAGTTATTTATTTGCTAATGTAGAAAAGGAGTTGTGTTTAATCTGTGATAGTGCAAAACAAAAACAAACAACAAGTAAACAAAGAGTCAGGTTGCATCTTAAATACTAATGAACTGACGAAGGTGTGTGCTATTACAGGCTGTACCTTGCCTCGTCAAAGAGTCATGTTAAAGCAATGCTATTTTGAAATCTCATGCTGCAGTAAGTTTATTAATCTTAAGGACAGCATGATTTCCTTCAAAAAGAAAAAAATGGAAAACTGAACTCATATAGTACTTTGTGTGTGCTGGGTAAAAATGAAAAGTAAAAGTAATGTCTTTTAATAATTAGTTGCTCCTGAGTGTTATTATGTTTGGATTTCTGCTGTATAAGAGAAACAGGGTTGAAGTTCAAGATTTGAGAATACTTCCTATCCTGAAATTGTGTAGGATTTGAATATATTACTGATATTGTCAATGTAAGGATCACTTGTTTAAAAGTTAGCTGAGAAGATCATGGACTTTGTATTATATATAGTTAAGGCACTATTCACTATGCCTTACTTTTTCAATGGAAGAATGATGTTTAACATTTCTAAAGCTACTGCTTACAAATATATTTCCACCTTTATTGGTTAGATGATGGTATTTTCCATCCCTTTATTTTGACCCCGGTATCCCAGAATTGTTTCATTCTGCTCTTGCAAACAGTGTTCGTTTATGAGAGCAGAAACAGCATTGGTTAACTGGATTTGGTTGAGAAACAGGACAGCCCTGTGTGTAACAGAAAATGATGTGGTTAATAATAAATGAATGATTCATGTAGTCCCCTTTCCACTGGTTGAATAATTTGCAAAGAACTGATACTTGTAATATATGAATATGCACTTAGATAGACTGGAAGAGAAATATGTGCTTTTGCTTGTTTTCATTAAAATGAAATAGTACTACTATTACAACCACATGTTTGGACTTGGAATTTTACTGCAATGGGGCAGATTTTCAACTGTGCCTCATCTATGACTGGATTCATTTATATTGATGGACTGGACAGTAGACGTCCCCAGTTACACTGGGAAAAGCAAATTCTTTCATCTGTTTAGCTATGGCCTATAGTTGGGTGCTACAGGATAACGTTAAGTGAGATATAAACATCTCTATTTTATATACATTGCCATTTTGGAATTACTCATACATAACAGACAATTTTATACTTCATACATTGTTGAGACATATCATTGTTGAGACATATTCATGGGTGTAGGTATGCTGGTCTTGTTGTATTCAGGTCTTTTCCCGTGTAAGATTGAGATTGTGTTGGCAACGTTTTGGCGAGGTCTCACTCGCCATCATCAGGCTGGTGTTTTCAGCTTAAAGTGTGATCGGAGCTGCCCAGCCTGAGGATGGTGAGTGAGACCTCACCGAAACATTGCCAAGACAATCTCAATCTTACACGGGAAAAGACCTGAATACAACAAGACCAGCATACCTACACCCATGAATATGTCTCAACAATGATATGTCTCAACAATGTATGAAGTATAAAATCGTCTGTTATGTATGAGTAATTCCAAAATGGCAATGTAAAATGGGGTGCTACTACTTAAAAGAGCACTTAAGATCTGAGTAGTTGCTTCAGCTCAAAAGAGCACAGACTTCAGGGGAAGATATCAGAAACTGTTAATATTAAATAGATTTATGGGAGAGATGAGGAAAACAGGACCATTAAGAAGGAATGATGGGAGTTTCTGTTCTACAAAATCTGGACAATTATTGATACTCAGCTCTATATTATCGGAGGCCAACAGATATAGAATACTCAAAATCAACAATAACTTGGCAATAAATTGATTATAAATTGGCTTTGAAAAATTCAAGAGTGTTATTACCCGTTTCTGCAGTGTAATGATATTAACGCTTTAAGTTGCTCTCATTCTCTAGTTAATTTAAAGACAATCACATGTATATCACATTATGAAAGTCAATCATGAAAATAATCAGAAAATATTTGTTATATTAGTTAGCCTGTTTGGTAGAAGGAAGTCTCTACTGAAATAACAGAAATTGTGGGGGATTTCCAAAGACCCAATTTAACAGCACTCTCAAACTTCCAAAATAAATCTTTCAGAAATCACTTACTTTGTATATGGAGGGGAATATACAAAGTAATAAATAAGATAAATAAGTTTATAAATATTTAGTTAGTTGAGTGAAGCTTTATAGCTATTTTTTAAGAGCTCAAAGAATCAGTCACCCTGAAAGGTTGCCGACAATCTTTCATAGCTTGCTTTATTTTCATTTTCTCTAATTGGTGGGACCCATATGTAAACCATATATCTTCTGGATCTTTATAAACTTGATGTAATAACTAATTGCAAATTGGTGTAGCAATTGGCTCTCATGCATTTAACTCATAGTAGGTATTAATGGTAGCTTGGCACAACATGGCAGATCAGCTAAAATGAGGTTTGGGTTCATTGGGATCTTTAATCCTGACCATAAAATTAAACATAACTAGGTTTGAGCAGAGCATGTTACATGACACTGAGGATTTGCTTTGTTAAATTTTCCGTTGCAAGCAGGCTTTAAAATATAGGGGATTGTGGGACAATTGAAATTATGTGTGTTAGGTCGTTATGCCAACCTTATCACTTATGTACTTGTATCTGACATTATGATGTCATGAGGCATGTTTTGTCTTTTTTTTTCAAATATCATGATTATGTCTGGATACCTATGCATTAAAAACCTCACTTTTCCTACTATAGCTTCCCCCCCTAATTATCATAGATGAGTGCATTTGAAGTCAAATAATTGAAGTTAAATGGATGTCTTCACTATTGTTTCCCCCTTTTTTAAATTGTTGTAAGACTCGGCGGTCTTAATGTGCCTGGGTAAGCAGTGAATTTATTTATGGAAAATTCTTATGGAAAGAAATTCAGTTTTTGTTCATATTAGTGTGCCATTTCCACAAGCATTCAGATGTATAAAAAAAGTGATCCCCAGTAATCAATGCTAAAGACATAATTCCAGGATGCAGAGGTTGGTAAAATTAAAAATAATGAGAAGCATATAGTAATGTAGGGCTTTTATTCTTTTTATTGATTTGGTAGAGTTTTATCAAGTTCAGTTTCCTTAAATAATTTTATAAATAATTTTTCCATAATAGTAGGTATGTATTTTAAAAAATAAATAAATAAAGAATTATAAGCCAGAAAATGTAGTCCAAATATCAGACAAATTGATGTGTGTTAGCTGCTGGGTCTCACAAACACGAGGATACATGGATGTAAAGATTAGTATTGTCCTCAAGAAACATGTGTTGAAATTATGTCCATCGTTTATCTTGATTGCAAGGGTCATCATTGCTAATTGCAATGAAGATATAGAAGATTGATTCCTTAAATATTTTCAGTTTTAACATTTTTATTTAGTAACTTTCACTTTCTTGCTTAATCAGAGCATTAGATATAGAATATTCTTCTGTTCCCTCCTCCATAACATGCGACAAGTCCTAGAAATCTGCTTGTTTCAAAAATAATCTAAATTATTTGAGAAATCTGACGTATTTCTATTATTTATTAACTCAGCTGGTTTTCTGGTTCCACTCAGGCCTGACAAAAGATACCACTGTTTTAAGAATATATTCACTTGAATATATTTTTCCCCAGAAAGATACCTGAAAAATAGTTGGACTGCTTTAATGAATAGCAGGGATGCTGTTCTTTTATGAAGTTTGAAGTATATATGAATAATTTTCAAAGCATGCACAGCCGTAAGTATATATATCTGCATCTCAAGTTACAGACAAACAATAGAAAAGCTTGCTAAAAATAATGCATAGTTAATTGTGTAGGGGTACCTAGGGCATTATAGGCAACTCCCCCCCCCCCAATTATATTACAGAATTAGAATTAATACTTCAATGGTTATTAAATAATAAGAAGAATAATCATGTTTTGGGGGGAGAGGGGGTGAATGAGAGATTCAGATAGGCTCAAGCCTGACCTCCTTTTCTCAAGGATTGAAGGTTTGGGTGTTTCCACAGGAGTTGGGAACTTGATTAACCAAGATCCATTACTTCTGGTCATTGTTTGTTTTTGGCTCAATAATTGGAAGTGGAATCGTTTTTTTTTAATCTCAAGTGCATGCATTATAACATGCTTGTATCTTGATTTTATGATCTCATTTCTTTGGTCTTAATAAATAAATATGCCAGCCACATTATTTTGGTGAAAGGTGTGACTATATAGTCTTTAAATGAAGATTTAGCTATGGAGCATGAATGTATTTCAAACGTATTTCCATGGTTCTGATGATAATAGTAACAAGTAGTATCATAAGATGAAAAGTCAATTTTAGATGCTTTAGAACAGCTGCCCTCAAAGCGTAGTTCTGGGTGGTTTTTCCATGGATCGTAAAGGAAACAGTTTTACCTGCTACCTGGATCCCATGTGTGAACAGATGGGCCTTCACTCACACGCATGGCTCAGTTCCTGGTTGGTCACGGACAGGTGCTGATCCCAGTGGTTGGGGCCCTTGCTTTAAAACCCAGAAATGAAAATGTAAGGAAATTCATATATTTTGCTCAAAGTTGAATCTTTTTAATCAAGATATTAGCATAGTGATGCTCTCCAAGATTGAGGATATTTGTAATAAGCCATTCAAATGTTGCATTTTTTTAATAATTCAGTTTGAAGATGGATTTTTACTTATTTTTGTACATTAGAGTATGTACATTAGGTTCCTGTCTAATGTGATAGAAGCCTTCTTGATTGTCTCCCTGCTAGGCCTAAAAATATATATAGCTCAGGTAGTAGTTGTTTCTAACCTGATATTATTTTAAGCATCTGTTAAATTATCGTTTAATGGTTAGGCTGGTTTGCAAAGGGTTACTATTTTGAACAGATGAATGGCTGTTGAATTAAATTACAAAATACTTAATGTTGTGGAAAATATTAGGTGGTTTCAAAGGTTGAAACAATTTGTACCTTAAGTACGGACAAACAATAATTAAGACATGACAGGTTGGTTAATTTAGTAAATTTGATGAAGGTGGTGATAAGAATGCAATTTTTTTTTCTTATATCATCAATTAGGAGCAATGCAGTGGATTAAAGGAATAGGGACTTTGACTAAATTTAAGAAGATATTTCTGACAGTGCTAGCTATCTGACTGTAAGCTTCCTAATGCTGTCTCACTGTTTGTGATTTTCCTTCATTAGAGACTTTTAAGTCAATCTGAATGGCCCTCTATCAGTGACACTGATGTGGATTTTGCATGAGGTTAGATTAGATTTCATCCAACTCTACAATTATATGACCATTGTACTAAGTGTTTCAGGTAAATCAATTCCATTGGCAATGTCAGACAAATAATATCTTTCTCTCATGGATGTTTACACTTTAGTGAACCAGAGTCTTTTGTTTTTATTTTGGACATGCACATGTTTATAGAAGGAAGACGTTATCTGTGTAATATTTATGGAATATTTGACTTTAGAATAGAATAAATAGAATAACAGAGTTGGAAAGGACCTTAGAGGTGTTCTAGTCCAACCCCCTGCTTATGCATGAAAACCTATACCATTTCAGAAAAATGGTTATCCAATCTCTTCTTAAAAACTTCCAGTGTTGAAGCGTTCACAACTTCTGGAGGCAAGTTGTTCCACTGGTTAATTGTTCTAACTATCAGGAAATTTTTTTTTAGTTCCAGGTTGTTTCTCTCCTTGATTAGTTTCCATCCATTGCTTCTTGTCCTGCCCTCAGATGCTTTGGAGAATAGCTTGGCTCTCTCTTCTTTGTAGCAACCCCTGCGATATTGGATACTGCTCTCATGTCACCCCTAGTCTTTCTCTTCATCAAACTAGGCAATTATCCAATTACAGCAACCATTCTTTATATATTTTAGCCTCCAGTCCGCTAATCATCTTTGTTGCTGTTCTCTGCACTCTTTTTAGAGACTTCACATCTTTTTACATCATGGCGACCAAAACTGAATGCAATATTCCAAGTGTGGCCTTACCAAGGCATTATAAAGTGGTATTAACACTTCATGTGATCTTGAATCTATCCCTCTGTTTATGCAGCCTAGAACTATGTTGGCTTTTTTTGCAGCTGCAGCACACTGCTGGCTCATTAACAGTAACAGAATTGGAACGGATCTTGGAGGTCATCTAATCCAACCCCCTGTTCATGCAGGAGACCTATACTAGGGATTCAAACCACCGAGCTGCTGACCTTTCTGACAAGCTCAGCGTCTTAGCCACTGAGCCACCTAGCCAGGTATCATATTTAAAGGACTTCAAGATCCCTCTCACAGTTACTACTATTAGACAGAACCCTTCAGTACAGAATGCCTGAAGAGGGCTGTGGTTTTACCTGATTTAAGCATTGTTCCTTTCAAGACAATGACATGAATTCATGAATTGGCTATCAATATCCTCTTGTTCCCAGTTGAGGAAAGTACATAATTTATTCAGAGAAGGAAGTTATTTCTATGCTATTTTAGCAAAGAAGTTTGAAAGGCTCCAGCAGATTCAAATGGAACAGATTTTGTACCAGATGATGATATATCAAATCCTGATTGATAAATACACAAACACAAACACACAGGAATAATAAATAAAGTAAAGGAAGAAGAGATCAACACTTTTGCAAAGGTGTAAAGAAGGAGGCAGCAGACAATGAGGTGGCTGGATGGAGTCATTGAAGAAGTAGGCTTGAACTTAAATGGACTCCAGAGGATGGTAGAGGACAGGAAGGCCTGGAGGAATATTGTCCATGAGGTTGCGATGGGTCAGACATGATTTCACAACTAACAACAACAAGAAAGTCTCACAGGAGGTGTCACAATATCTCTTAAAATAATTTCAAGATCTCTTAAAACCAAGCCAGTTTCAAAATTCTTATATGAAATCTCAAGTTTAGGAGGTAGGATTACTAAAATGTGATGAGATATATGAATGGCCTTGGCTTACCTAATAGGATCACCTGAGTTTGGTAAAAGTTACTGTTTTAAAAAAATGTATAATACTCTGCTAAATCAATCCTGGGTAGTTCACATAAATTCACACAATTAAGACAGGAAGGTTGTTGCCTGAGATAATCACACCATGCTACTTAAAGGCTAAGAACAGCACATTGCATTCGCCTTAGAAATGGATTGGCAGCCACTGCAGCTGTCTCAAAATAGGTGAAACATGAGAAATCCTGTCCAGCCAAGTGGTCAAATTCAAATACTGACAAATGCAAATGCTGAATTCAAATTCAGTAGCCCAGTTTTCTTACTTATTATTAAAGGCAGAAGAGCAATTTGTTATAGCCTAATTGGAAAGTCATTAGCTAAAATGTTGGCTGAGCATCCAAGTTTATCAAACTCAAAATTTGATGCTAAATAAAGGTTTAATCTGTGTTGTTTATGATTAAGAATAATTGAGAATTCTTTAATCGTGGTTAATACAGACAATCTATATATGATTGTAAAATAAAACTCATTTTATGTTCTTTTGTAAAAAAAATATTCTAACTGAAAATTATTTAATACATTTTTTCTCTGTAAATGCATTTGTCACTTAAAGGAAATTAGCCTCTCTGCTGAGACAAATCTGATTTTATTTAGTAATAATAATAAATTATATATTATATATCACAAACAAAAAAGTTTAGAGATGAGTCATTCATTGAATTGTATTTATTGTGCTAACATTATAGTGGGAAAACATATTAATCTATTAAATATATTTAATGGAATGTATGACAACATAACAAATTGTTCCTAAAATTCATACTTCCATACTAGAAAGAAGAGTGAAAATATGACCTTATGTCATGTGGATTTCAGTAAAAATAAGCAAATGAACTAACAAAAAAAGCCTGTCTTTATGAAAACTAAATGATGACACGTTTATCAAACAATATGCATTAAAGAAACCTTTTGAAATCTCTGTAGGCTTACGAAAGTGAACAAACACTAAAGCAAAATGTGTTTCTAATTCTTGCTTAGAGGTAGGTATATTTGAATTGTGAGACAGATATATTTCAATATCCTTTTGCTATTTTTAGAATATTTTATACTTTCTGAGCAGGACTCTCAAATGGCAGAACTATCTCAGAGCTTGGCAATGCTCATAGATACCACTGCATTTAATATATTAGGGCAAACATAGGAACTTTTGTTCTGCAAGACAGATAGGTGTGCATTTGCATGAGAGAGCATTGATCATGAGTTGACCAGCCAATGTTTGGGATGAAGAAAAGGTTCCAGATTCAGTTGTAAAATTATCACCTGAGATGTTGTTTGCTTTTGCTAGTTATAGAATAAGTGGACTAATGAGAGGTGATACTTTATATTTTTAATTATGATGTCTTGATGTTATCGTATCTTATCCTTTGACTAAAGGATGCATCAATAACAATTTTATTGCATATATGTACAAACAATAAGAGTAGCAATGGGTAACCTTGCTTAGTTGGGTACTTGCACTCAAGTCTCTTGCTATACAGCATTAACTTTAATCTGGATCTAATTCTGATTATACAATTGATACAATGCAGAAATCTTATCTCTATGGAAGCTTCATAGCTGAATCACTCTCTTTGGAACTTTAGTTCTCTTATTTGTGATATGGATGATAATAACAGCGGTTTTGTTTACATCAGGAATAGATAACTTCTGATTGTAGGTTGGTGGGTGATATATACTCAGGCTTGGGCTTTTACAAAATTATCACCAAAATTATTTAATAATTTACTAAACATATTTTCTATGCCACCACAAAAATGAGCAAATCTTAGTGGGTCACATAGAAAAAAAAACAATATAAACAAGCACTATGCAAGAATAAAAGCATAACTCTGTTGCAAGAATAGAAAGAAAATAAAAAAGATGACAGTTTCAAATAAAATCAGGGCGAGGCTGTCCAAAACAGATTGATTTTAATAGCTGACAAAATTATAGCAAAAAGGGACTCATACTGATCTTCATAGAAAGACTGTTCCACAATACACAAATCAGATCATTACCCTGTTTCCCTGAAAATAAGATCTCCCTGGATAATAAGCCCACTTTGGCTTTTGAGCGTGTGTGCCAAAATAAGCCCTTCCCCAAAAATAAGCCCTCCCTGAAAATATTTCAACCCAGAAGCAGCCATGAGGCTACCACGCTCGCCGCCTCCTGCGCCTCAAAAGTAATAAGACCTCCCTGAAAACAAGCCCAAGTGCTTACTTCGGGGCTCAAACAAAAATAAGACCCTGTCTTATTTTCAGGGAAACACGGTAACAGCAAATTAATAGAAATCGATAGCATTGGGAGGGTTTATTTTAGCACATGCACTTAAAAGACCAATTGGACATATTATCTGGGGAGGTCTCATTTTTGGAGAAACAGGATAGGGTTAAGGTTGTTATGAATTCCTTGCAGGAAGCCTGGCAAAATATTAGAAAGAAAAAAAATATGTTTCAGGGATTTTATTTTCTAAGAATCACATAGATTATTAAACAGTTAAAAGAGCAGCAACCATGTTCATGATAGCTTGAATTATTCAGAAGCCAATGAATGTTAATTATATTGACAGCTACATTCCATAAATCACAATATGCCCTGGTGAGCAGGCACTGATATCTCTGCCTGTTACTCTTTATTGGCATATTGCAGATTCCTTTCCATCATAAATGCATTAAAAACAATAAAGATAACTTTGTGAGATGTAGTGGATCAGCTTCCTCCATCTTAAAGACAGTAGAGGTTTAAGTGTTGTCTTTTCCCTTACTCACTCCATCTGTCATACTGCAAGAGCCAAGGTGGCGCAGTGGTTAAATGCAGCACTGCAGGCTACTGCTAGATCAGCAGGTCAGCGGTTCAAATCTCACCGGCTCAGGGTTGACTCAGCCTTCCATCCTTCCGAGGTGGGTAAAATGAGGACCCAGATTGTTGGGGGCAATATGCTGACTCTCTGTAAACCGCTTAGAGAGGCCTGAAAGGCCTATGAAGCGGTATATAAGTCTACTGCTATTGCTATTGCTATTGCAACCATGAAATGAGCCTATGGCTCTTAAATGTTCAGCGTTTATCTCATTAAGGAGAAACATTACAAAGGCCGAATTTGTGCTAGCCAAATAGCTGTCAAGGTTTAGCATTGAATTCAAGTGTGAACTTTCCTTTTTCAAATTGACAAGTGAAGAGAGCCCTTGAACCTATTCAAAGTAAACATTTGCTTTCATATTCTTTAAGTACTTCTTGGCCCAAAGCTACTTAAAAAATAGTTGTAGTAGTATATTGGACTTTCCATTTTAGAGGATTTTTATGTTTTTGTATGACCAAATTTCTGCCTGATTCTGTCTTTTTGTTTTTGTTTTTTTGTTAATTCCTGAAATTAAGAAAAACTGTTATAAAAACTAAAACCTGCAATCCACACATTGCTGATTTGTATGAGATATTTAAAAACACTTTCCAATGTTTTTCAGTGTATTTATTTTCTGATAAATCAGTTTCTGTGAAAGCAGTTTGTGCATACCAGATACTCCAGTGAACAGCCTAATCATTACTGTGTTTATTGATTTTAGTAGAGCTAGTTTCCTAGCAAACATATATGAGGTTGTAAAGAAACCTCATATATGAGGTTGTAAAGAAAGCTCTTGAATATAATTGAATGATAATCTTCATTTTAATTTGTTATGATGACTTAACTGGGTGGCAAGGAGGTCCATGTCTCTTCTCCATGTCTCTTTTTTGTAATACAGTAATAGGAAAATGGAAAGAAACAACCATTTATGCAGTTTATGCCCAGAGTCTAGACCAGTGTTTTCAAACTTAGCAATTTAAAGGTGTTTTGGCTTCTTAGCATGGTGACTGAGGAATCCCAGTTAACACATTTTAAAGGTTGCCAAATTTGAAAAAGATTGGTCCAGACTTGAATCCAAAGCATTAGAACATGTGCACTCTCCAGTCTCAATCCAAGTCTTCTTGGATTGCATTTCTTTGTTAATAGAAATAAACAGAAAGTATAGCTGAAACCACTAAAAGGCTTAATATCATTCACAAAGCAATGTCTGTCTCTCCTTCCCCTGCAAAAAGAATTGTTGTTGTTGTTATTATTATGTTAATCTTTGGTGAGATTCACAGCCTTTGGGGCTGGTTGGTAGCTCAACAGCTCGAGTCCTAACCAAGGACCTACGTTAAGGTAATGTCGGAGGATATAAGCTGTTCCAAGTAGGGTGGTTTTTTGTAGAATCAGAATGTTCTAGTCTGATAAATTTAAAATTTCCAAATAGTGAGGTAGCCCTTTGGGTATTGCTCCAAGGGCTCCAATTACAATCGGGACAACACACGATTTCTTTTTCCACAGTCGCTCAACTTCAATTTGCAAGTCCCGATACTTTGTGATTTTTTCTTGTTTATCTTCAATTTGTGCATCTCCAGGTATTACAATGTCAATGAACCATACTTTTTTCTTTTCAACTATTGTTATGTCAAGTGTGTTGTGGGCCAAGTGCCTGTCAGTCTGAATTCTGAAGTCCCACAAGATCTTGACTTTCTCATTCTCTAAAACCTTCTGAACCTGGTGTTCCCAGTGGTTTTTGCTGTACTGAAATCCAAACTTTTGGCACAATTTCCAGTGAATGATCTTAGCAACACGGTCATGGCATTGTAGGTAGTCAGTTTGTGAAATTTTGCTGCACCCACTGATCAAGTGGTCGACTGCCTTGTCTTTCTCATTATAGAGGTGACATTTGCTGTTGGTGGTAACATGTTGAATTTTTGCCTTCATGCAGTTTGTGGCTAAGGCTTGTTCTTGAGCTGCCAAAATAAAGCCTTCTGTTTCTTTTTTCAGTGTTTTTGATCTTAATCAGTTCCAAGTTAGCTTTTAGTCAGCTTTGCCTTCAATACTTTTCAAGTATTGGCTATGCATAGCTTTGTTTTTTCAACTTTCAGCTCCCTTCTCAATTATTTCTTTCTTATGTTCAGCTTGTGACTTAGTTGTCTTTAAAAGGCCTCCTTTATTTACTTCCTTAATCATTGGTTCTTCACTTTCTGGATGTAATCTTTCAAGCTGTGTTTTTCTTCTTCCACAGTCTGTTTTATTTGTAGGAGTCCTCGACCACCCTCTGCTCTTGGTAGCTATAATCGGTCAACATCACTTTTAGGGTGAAAAGCATGATTCCTTGTCATAAGCTTCCTTGTTTTTCTGTCCAAATTGTCCAACTCCATCTGAGTCCAGTCAATTATTCCTGTAGAGTATCGAATAACAGGTATAGCCCAGGTATTTATGACTTTTATGATGTTTCCTCCACTCAATTTGAACTTTAATATCTTGAGAATTCGTTGAATGTACTTGGCTGAAGTTAATTCCTTGACTTTATTATGTATTAAGTCAGAGGCCTCTAAAATCCCCAAATGATAAAGGCAGTAAAACCAGAAGAAGGTTATCTTCTTCTGGTTTTACTGCCTTTATCATTTCTTCATTCTCAAGTTCTATTCCATCATCTTCTATGACCTTGCCTGCTTTGGTTGCAATTGTTGCACATTTGTCAATTCCAAACTGCATACCAATGTCTTGGCTAAATTCTTTTGGCTTTCAATTAATAGATTCAGTTCAGCTTTTGTCTTACCAAACAGCTTCAAATCGTCCATATACACCAAGTGCGAAATTTTCAGTCCTTTCTTTGCAAGTTCGTATCCATAGTTCATCTTCTTCAAAATGATTGTCAGTGGTAGCATTGAGAGTATTATTATTATTATTATACAATTGTATCACAGCGGCCAGTTGTTTCACCGGATTTGGCATTGGTTACTAGTCGGGCCCCACCCAGGGGCCTAGGACGTCGTAACGTATTTTCTTAATATGCGTGCAGATCCAAGCAGTGCGGCTTTTTGCATTTGACTGATGGTGATTTTGTCAATTTTTAACTGTTTTAAATGTGATTCCAGTGCTTTTGGAATAGCACCCAGTGTGCCAATTACCACTGGAATTACCACTGCTGGTTTGTGCCATAGTCGTTGAATTTCGATTTTTAAGTCCTGGTATCTTGCGATTTTTTCATGTTCCTTCTCGGCGACCCTGCTATCACCTGGTATTGCGATGTCTATGATTGTGACCTTATTTTTCTCAACCAGTGTGATGTCTGGTGTATTATGCGCCAGTATTTTGTCGGTTTGTATACGGAAATCCCACAAGATCTTGACCATCTGATTTTCGGTGACTTTTTCAGGCTGATGTTCCCACCAGTTTGTTGCTGTTTTAATATTATAATTTTTGCACAAATTCCAATGGATCATTTGTGCTACTGAATTGTGCCGCAATTTATAATCAGTCTGCGCGATTTTTTTACAGCAGCTGAGTATGTGATCAACAGTTATTATTATTATTATTATTATTATTATTATTATTATTATTATTATTAACAACAACAACAACAACAACAACAACTTGAACATTCTGATTCTACAAAAAAACCACCTTACTTGAAACAGCTTATATCCTCCGGCATTACCTTAACAGTTCCTGGGTTATTGGTTAGGACTCGAGCTGTTGAGCTACCAACCAGCCCCAAAGACTGTGAATTTCACTAAAGATTAACAACAACAACAACAACAAATAAACTAAAGAAGAATCAGGACAGAAAGTACTTATTTACTTAATGCCTTGCTAAAATAGTATAATTTTCAATCTATTATGATATTAGACACAACATTATAATTGTGTTGGGACATGCCTTACTATTCTTGCTGGCTGTTTACTAGGATTCATCAAAATGTTTGAAAGAGGTGTTTCACAGCATATATATGAAAGAAGTGTTTCTGTTAAGATTTGTAAAGCAGCTGTATCTCTTGCAGGACATAGTAGCTCGTTTGAATGGCAGTCCAAGCTGTCTCTACATACTTGTAACTGTGCAGTTACTTTACTTCTCTATCACAGTGAATGTCCTTTGTATGTGTACATAGGCACAGAGAACCACAAACAAAAGTACTATGGAATAACAATTTATTAAAATTGTCATTCTTTGAGTCTCTGGCAAATTTACCTGATTCCAACTTCACAGGAATCTGTTTTATTAAATTTTTAAAAAAGTGATAAGCTTTTGAAATTGGAGAAATGGGAGCATGATTAGCAAATCTGGAGGACAGGGGTAAGACTTGCCAGATTAAAAGCACATCTTGTTTACAAGCAGTAAATATCCCAGTATACTGTGTGGTGGCAGCACTTATTTATACTGATATGAGAATTCCAAAGAGTGCCAAACAGCAAAGTTGATATCTGTAACTTAATCCCAGAGAAATAGTCCTATTTTTAATTTGTCCTGAATTTCAAATACACAACACTTAAGCCAAATCAGTTAGTCATATAGGTGGACAACAGCCAAATATGCAGCACATTTTTCCTTACACTAAATAAATCAGCAAAAAGTTTCCTTTAGTGAGAGTAATTGAAGTCTGGAAAGGATTGATTGTTGAAGCTATGCCTGGAAATTATTTTATCAGAGCATCCTCAGGCCATGTGCTTAGGGCAGAACAGCTCCGCCCTGATGCAGTCCATCTAACATAGCCTTTCCCACAGCATCTGTATGTACTGCCAGATTTATTGTTGGACTGCATTTTGAGAGATTTCCACAGGATGTGGAATGCTCTGCCACCAGTGTTCTGGATTGCTGTGTGCACAGATGCATAGTATATTTTGTGTCTGATGTTCCAAGTTAGAGATGGAATGTAATGTCCTCAAGATAATGAATTAAGATTAACTGATTGTCTAAATAGGGCATCTGACCAAAGGAACGCTTGATGATAACATATGCTTGATGTTTCCAAAGGTAGTGAAAACTTGGCTGTTCTCCCAAACCTTCGGACAGGGTAATAGGTTGAACTTTTGTAAGCTTTATTTTTATTGTTTTATAGGATATTTCTAGTCATGTATCTCCTGCTTCTTCTTTTTTTACTGTTCTGACTTTTTTTTAATTAGAAAGGTACCTAGATTAAGTTGGAGTAGGACATTTAGTAAACCAAGAATCACTTTAGATTCTCAAGTTGTTTGTAATTTGAATTTTACTTTGGGATATAGCCGAGGTGGCGCAGTGGTTAAATGCAGCACTGCAGGCTACTTCAGCTGACTGCAGTTCTGCAGTTCGACTGTTCAAATCTCACTGGCTCAGGGTTGACTCAGCCTTCCATCCTTC
The DNA here is from genome assembly GCF_009769535.1 of Thamnophis elegans. Classification (NCBI taxonomy): domain Eukaryota; kingdom Metazoa; phylum Chordata; class Lepidosauria; order Squamata; family Natricidae; genus Thamnophis; species Thamnophis elegans. The sequence goes on from NC_045550.1 coordinate 45,223,216, forward strand.
CAAGGTGGGTAAAATGAGGACCAGGATTGTTGTTGGGGGCAATATGCTGACTCTGTAAACTGCTTAGAGAGGGCTGAAAGCCCTATGAAGCAGTATATAAGTCTAACTGCTATTGCTATTGCTATATATCCTATTCATCATGTTATAAAACTTAGAAAAAATGATTATCTAGTTCATGTGATACTACATCTTGGCCAAGTTCAAACAATGCACTCAACCTAAATTTTGAAATAATTGTTTTTCTGGACTTACATAATTGTTTGACCAAATAGGTATAATTTACAGTACTAGCAAAGCCAAAATACAATACAATACAAAACAACATTTCCAAAGTTAAAGTTTGGTGAGTGCTTCTGTAAAACCTTTAGTTACTTGACTGTGTTTTGTTCAAACCTTAGAGTACATTAAAAGCATTTTGAAGCATATATTCAGATTTCAGTATCTTCTTTCAATCTTGCTTTAGGATATAGCTGAAATGGGATCAGTGCTTTTCTTCTGAATTGAAGAATTACTTTTCTGAATATGTTCCCAAAGCTATTGTTTGCAATGTTTTCTGTGCTGTAACTTGATCTATGTCACTCCACATTACTATTTTAATAAAATATTTGGACTCTGTTTACCATTTATCTTGTGGAATTGAGTTGTTAAAAGCATGAAATATCTTGATAGTAGATATGATATAAATCATAGATAGGTTTGTTGTTTATCCACATTCATAATTTGTAAAGTGTATTGTGATATTGAGAAAATTCTCATTGAAACATGGGTCTTTTCAGGAATTTAGTCACATGCTGAAGAAATTCTTTAGCACTGAGCTAGGACTGGCTGTACCTCAAGATTTTATTTCTTTTCATTGGCAAAAGCTTTTATTTAAATGCCTGTTTTTGTCCAAGTTTAACTTAGTATGAGATAAAAGTACATTTTTCAGTTTCTTCTAATGAAATTTGTGTTCTGCTTTGCAATAAAATATAAAAACTGGACATATTTTTGACTTTTCAAATGCATTTGAAATAACAAACTGTCCACATGAAGAAGTCATCTATTTTTGTTTTCTTTGAGGAGATGGACATATTTGAATGCCACAAAAATTACTAAAATATTTATATAGTCATATATACAATTTTTATTTTTCTGATTAAATCATTATTAGAATTTTTTTTGCTTTGAGTGAGTTTAGATATTTACTAGCTGCTATTATAATTTCCCTCTCCACTGTGCACAAAGATTGTTGACCTATTCATGTATAGGCAGGTCATCCTATTTTTAGAAATGATATTCCTGAGTGTCCTCATGGCTTTTCCATTTCCCTAGTGTGAATCTGATTTGGAGGTCCTTTTGGGCAGCATTGCTTACTATGCCATCTTATCCCTGACGTGGCTTGTTCTATGCTGGAATTAAGACTGCTGTTATTATAACACTGTTGGATTTTGAAGGAGAAAGTTAAACATTTCTAATCACGAGAATGCATTGCAGAAAATGCATGCCTCTTTTTATTTTTCTGTTTGTTGGAATCATACATTTATACTTCTGCTTAAGTTTTTATAATTAAGAAATTGCCATTTGGAGTTTAAAAGTGCAGCCTTTCTTTTGATGGTTGCACAATTCAAATACATTCTGTGAAAGGCACAAGGGCTTATGTAGGCTGTGGAAGTTATGTCAAGTGTTAAAATTTCCCAGAGCAAGAATGCTGATTATGTCAACAATCAACTGTAATTCATGACCTAGATGCACAAAGCAAGGTGTCTGTTATGTCTTGGGAAAGGGAGAAAAAGAAATACTGAAATTAAGCTTAAATAATAAGACTGACAGAGGTCCATCAACTACTTAACCTGGCTTCATTCTAATATGTCATAAAGTGTATGCTTAACAAGCAGTGCCTGGTTGAATGTCTTCAGTAACTTCTGTTGAGTTGGAAAACCTGATAGATACAATAATTTATAGAACTTTTGTTCAACCGTAAAATTTGGGATTCCTGGTCTGCTTCCAGTATCCTTTCATTGAAGTGTTCATCTTTTTACCAAGTATTATCCATACAGACGTGACTATTTATATAACTATAGAACTAGAAAGTCTATTTGTAAAAAGGGAAATGATGCTTAACTAGCTGCATTAAGATACAACAATATTGACTTCCTTCTCAAAATCCTACGCTAACTTTGGAGATAGATGAGTTTTTTATCTTTTTATCTGAATATCGAACCCTTGTATTAAAAGTACTAAAATAGTTCCAAAGTAAGCAGTTGCTATTATTATTGTTATTAATTTCATTTTTTAAAAATTAAATGAAATAGCATTCTCCTAATTAAAATTATAAGAAATTCAAGAGTTTTAGATATTTTACGATATGGGTTACAATAAAAAAAATGGCTCTCTCTTTTAAGGCAATTTCATTTTTTTCTAATAAAACTTTAGGGGTATGATGAAAACAGAAACAGTAACAAATCCTTCCTCCCCTTCCCCCATGATTGGGCCTGTGATCATAATTTATGGAAGCTTAATGTATCTTGTTTTCAAAAATTTGATCATTAGGTTTTATTAAAGAGGTACCAAAATGATAGCCCTTTAATTGGTGTACTCCAATAGGCTTTTGCAAAGCTGGTTTTGCTTTCCTTTTTTTCTGCCTAGTAAAAACAAAGATTTAAATAACAGGACAGCCAAGGTCAGTTGTTGTAGCAATGCAAATAACGCTGCAGCTTTAACAATTAAAAAAAGAGGTGTTTTGCATATACGATGAAGTATTGTGAGCCTACCTTTCAAAAACTTATATAGGCATAGCTTTCAATTTAAGACCTTAGTCAGTATTATTATTGTTAATTTATCACCAAATAAGAAAAAACAGTTTGGCTTGGTAGAATGTAAATGGTTTTTAAGTCACTTGTTTGCAAGGTGGGTGGGTTATAAACTTGGCAAATAAATAAATAAATAAATAAAAATGTAACTTTAAAAGAAACAAGAACATTTAAATAGTTATTTTGCTTGATTTTCTGGATTAGCACAGAGCTGTCATAAACATTCTACAAAGTAAATCCCATTAAGATCAATAGTGCTTACTCCCAATCAGTTGTTAGAAGATGAAAACCTCCCTTATTATTAAATTCTAAAACTAAATTGCTTCTTGTATTTTCAGATTAATTCCTTTAAAAGCTGAATGGGCACAAATTGAGAACCAGTTTATCCTCATTTGTAATCTGTTATCTGCTCACCAAGTAGAAAACTGATTCCTTACATATTAGTTTATGGTTGCATTCAGTCCAGTGAGAGATTCTCATATATACTATAACTAAATTACAATCCTTTAGTTTCTTCTTAGAGTTGGCAGCTCTGTTAAACTTCAACCCACCTGAGGAAATCGGGTTAAAATGAGAATTATTTTAAGTAATTAATGATATAGATTGAATGAGCTTCATCAGGTACTCTAACAATTTTATCTAACACTCCATTTAACCACATTGCAATAAAGGCTTTAAATATTAGAAAGGTTGTCAAAAATCAGAAAGAGAAAAAGAATGGATTTTCTTCATTCTTAAAGATTGTATTCTTTTATACTGTGAATATTCTAGGATTCCATGCGACATTCATTCTTTAGTTCTTGATTGACTTGTTATAAAATGTGTAGATTAGATTAATGTTGAGGTTTATACCACATAGTTTGGGTGGATATTGGGATTTTTGCCACTTCCAAATGCAGTGGAAGAAACACTCACATTACAAGAAGGGTGTGTGTGTGTGGGGGGGGGGGTCTCAAATAGGTTATCACATATTCTAGTCTTAAAGTGGTTTGGAAAGCCCATGGCTTTTCTTAAAATAAAGTCAAAATAAAAGTTATGGATAAACTAAAATGCTTTCTTCTCTGGGCATATAGAAAACCACTGTTTTGAAACTTTTAAGCAACAAGCAACATTGAGTCTAGTAGTATAAGATTACTTCCAACATGCTTATATGCCCCAAATGATATAAGTTTCTTTTGTATGATTTTTTTGTTTGATTTATAATGACAGATTTGAGTCTAAATGTATACTTTGTAGGTTACTGCGTTAGAAATGAATAAATAGGGTTAAAAAGAGTAAGATCATATCCATGCAACCAACAGCATATTCTGTTGTTTCAGTCCTTATGCAAATCAGATGAGAGAGAGAGAGAGAGAGAGAGAGAGAGAGAGATAGAGAGAGAGATAACCCTGATAAATGTCCAATGATACATAAACTTCAACTAACTCTCCCTACATGTTGGTGTTGTGAAATTGTGGTACAAGTGAGTAGTATGGGAAAATAAATCATGAGTTCACAGTTACCCTCCTTTTATTTGCTTAATAGCTGAAAGTGAAGGCACTATACCAGCTTGGAATGATTACTGTTAACTTTAATAGCATTATTCTGGAGTAAGTAGAGTGCACATTTTTAGAAATATAACTTTAAGATAGACAACATTTATTTATTTTTATATGTACCAAGACTATTTATAAAGATAATCAGATGAGGGAAACTTAACTCCATTTTCTTCTGGAATGTACCTTGCTGTGCTTCTGACATTTCCTCTTTTCCCAGCATGGATTCACATTTTTGTATTGAGAACCTAATTAAAATTTCATTTTAAATATGAATGGGGTAAGCATACAAATAATTCAGAATAGCTGAATATGTCATATTCAGTTTGCCAATTATTACAAATAGAAAAAAAAAGGAGTCTGCTATCACTTTTCCAACTCACAAATTTTGTAAAAAGAAGGCTGCAACTTCCCCTGAAGTGAAAGAAAACAATTTTCCAACATATGTGTTTTCAAATTAGTTTGCTAACGGTTCTAAATAAAAAGCATGTACTGTGAAATTATGTACCATATTATCTGAAAAATAAGTGCAGGAAAACATTAAAGCAAATTAAAAATTAATCTAACATATAGAGTAAATAAAATGTGTTGTCAACTTACTCAGAGCACATGTGCACATGTTTTGCCATTTTGTTATTTTAAGCAAACCATTGTTAAAGAAATACCCTTTTAACAATTTCCCATGAGAAACATATTTCAGAACTAGGGAATAGAAAACTCCCTGCTATCAAATAGCTGTGATTTTTAAATGATTTGAGGATATGTGAACTGTATAAAGTTGTGTTTCCTCTATTAGGTTCAGTTACATGCTTTTTAAGGGACGCGGTAGCGCAGTGGCTAAGATGCTGAGCGTGTCGATCAGTAAGGTCATCAGTTCAGTGGTTTGAATCTCTAGTGCCACATAATGGAGTGAGCTCCCATTACTTGTCCCAGCTTCTGCCACCTAGCAGTTCAAAAGCATGTAAAAATGCAAGTAGAAAAATAGGGACCACATTTGGTGGGAAGGTAACAGTGTTTCGTCCACCTTCGGCATTTAGTCATGCCAGCCACATGACCACGGAGACATCTCTTCGGAGCGCTGGCTCTTCAGCTTTAAAATGGAGATGAGCACTGTTAGAGTTGGTAACGACTAGCACATATGTGAGAGGAGAACCTTTACTTTTACCTTATATGTTGTTAATATATAGGAGAAGTGGGTTCTTAACCACATCACCAAACTGGCTCTCTTGTTTTAAACATGATATTATGATTTAAGCTCATAAACCAAAAAATTGTTTCCTTCAAAATCAAGTTTGACTGGTGGATAAAATTAGTTGCAGAGTCATTGAAGCTGCACAGTATAAAATAAACATAATGTCCAAGTTCATACAATTCAACTGCTTCTATAGGTACAAATGTAGCTTGATAAACAAGATCTGCAGAAATAGAATATATTGTTACCGTCATTGTTGGACAATATATTGTGTAGCTATAGAGTAAACTATGTCAACAAACATTCTATTAGTAAAATTTATACTTTTTAAAAAATCAAAAATATCCAGGAGTCACATATATTTATGCTTAGTTTTTATAGCCATAATAATAGTCTTTATTTAATTCTTGTATTGCCATGTGGTTGAACTTAGTGAGGAACATTTCTGAATGGGCTTGTAAGAGACAGCACTATTGAATGGATTTAGAAGAGACAGCACTAACCTTGTTAATATAACATAAATGAGGATAGAGGATGACAGAGTGACCATATATAATGCTGTAAATCCTGAGAGGAAAAATGGCTGGAGACTTATAGATACAAAAGATTGGAAACAAAGATTGGAAAGATTGGAAGGTTCTTCTAATCCAATCCTTAGCCCAGGCCAGGAATCCTCATATGATTCCAGCAAATGGCTGTTGACTTTTTTCTTAAAAACTTCTAGTGAAAGAGCACCCATGATTCCAGAAGGCAGATAGTTCAATTGTTTAACAGCTTTGTCAGTCAGAAAATTCGTCCTTGTTTTGAGTTTGGATCTCCTTCTTTCAGTATTCATTCCAGTTCAATTGACTCACACAGTGACGTTTTAATAAGAATTAAACCTGAATTTGCAATTTCTAGATAGAAGTCCTTTGCTTCATCTACTACTTTTTCCTTTTTTTGGTGCCTCCAAGTCAATGTTGACTCCTGGTGACTGCCTGAACCAACTCTTCTAGTTTGAATATAAATCAGAGCCTCAGTTTGATAAGATGCAGATGTTAACACTGTGCATTATTTCTAGTGCGGCATAGATTAGCATTCTTTCTCTTGTAATAGAACATCGATTTGTTTAAGAGGCACATGTATAGGCCTTCCCATCTAGATTACTTGCAATGTTCAGTCAATTTTCCCCCAAACAGAAAGAAATGCAATCAGTTAGAAGGCACGTTTGGGATAATTATCAGCACTTTGAAAATCAAATCTACTTGATTATTCTAGGATTTATACTTTAGAACAATTCTATTATTAATTAGGCCATATTCCAGACAGGCAAATTGAGCAGTTTCAGGCATGGGGAAAGATGTGTCATTTGCTGCTAAGCTGGTAAGGTACTGTTGTTTCTTATATTTTTCATGCAGAGAGTCACCTGAATTTACTCATTGAGATTTGAAAAAAAAAATCACTCAAGCATTGTTGCAGATGTTGGTTATTTGTCATTTTCATGTTGCTTAAAGTTGAAATAAAAGCTTGGATGTAGACATTAGACTTGACAATATGCGTGCCTGGGAATCCTGTGGTTGATTTTAAAGCAGTGCAGCACTAGGCATCTGCATTCGCCTTTTCAAACAAAGTGTATTTTAACTGAAAATTAGTGTGGTGGCTTTAGTGATACAGTGTATTTGCTTATTTGGGATGTACACATCCAACATTTGATAGCTATCACATTAAGGTTAGTTCTGCATGAAAATAAGATTAGAGAATCAAAGCAAGGGATTATTGGGATTTTCCCCATTGCCTGCATCTACTGTGTTGTAAGGTGCCATGCTGTTTATTTAAAGACCGATCTAGACTCAAAAGCACCTAATAAAACTTTTCTAATGTCTATAATGTGTGTCTGTTTAAATCAGGGCCTCAACGCAATAAGAATTAGGCTTGTTTGAGACTTTAATCTCTTAAATTCTGGTTAAAGCAAATCCTTTACGGAATCTCTTTGTTAGACTCATTTCAAAACAAATTATGATTTATCAAAGTATAGCTTTCCAATTTTAACGATATCTATTCCTGAAATAAAGCAGAAGATTTGGGACCAAGACTGGGACAGAATTGGATTTTTTAAAGCTTCATTATAGTCTAATCACTTCTTCCCTATATATTATTTTACATTTAACATGTCCACACAGGATAGTTTTCTCCCGGGTGCAAATTGATATGTTTATCCTTCCGATGAAAACAGATATACTGGTCTCCTTTTGAACATCATGCTTAGGTATACTCAGATACAGAGGTTGAAACGATATCCCATATATTATCAAAATGCTCACTTTATATATAATTGTGAATACACCTTATACTTCTACTGTTAGAAAGCTTGTTCCTTTTTATAATTGTAAGATAACCCTTCTTCATTGTGTCCGATTTTTAGGTTGGTCTATGAAGGTTCCAATTTTTTTATCAGGGGAATACTTAACAGAAGTTGTCTGAAGCAATCTTCAAATTATGAATGGTTCGAGGTCTCTTTTGTATATGAGTCTCTCTCTGTATTTATGTTTGTATGTCTTTGTGTTTTATCTACTTATTGGGTACATTTTTAATGATTGATCTTGGACTGTAAATAAATAAACTAACCATATGTTGTGCCTGAGCCTATGCAACTTCATTACTTACCGTCTATGGAAGCAGAGTAACTTACTACAGGTCGTTGTTGCTTAATGACTGCCTTGCTTAAAACTAATCAACAGTGCTGAAAAGGTAACTTTACATCTGGTCTTCACATTTATAGCCACTGCAAGGTCCCTTGTGTGATCAGGGTTTGGAACCTTCACAACAAGTTGGCATTTATGACCATTGCAGTGTTCCACAGTCACTTAATCACAATTTGTGCACTTCACAGCCAGCTTCTGATAGTCAATGGAGAAGTGGCAGTAAAGCGAATAGTTGGGAATGACATGATGTCTCACTTAATGACTGTGTCACTTAGTTGGGAGTTGCCAGTCCTAATGTCTCCCTATATGCTGCTGAGTGAGCTTTCGTTCAGTTCAATCTGTAGTAAAGTAGATGAAGCAGTTGGGAATAAAGTAGCCAAATGTTGCAAAACCTATTTTTCTTTTTGACCTTTAAGTATATCACCCCCCTCCCCACAGCAGGCTTGTTCTAATTTGGAATAAGTTATTGCAGTATGGTTTAGGGAAAGAGGAGAAGATAATTTGAATCTGCCATAAAGCCCACCTGATTTCACATCCTATAAGGGTGAAAGATTTGGATCTGATCATTAATTCAAAATATCTACAGAGCCCTCATATCCTGGATGTAAACTGTTTCAATTCCTCTTCTCGGGACGCCTCTACAAGGCATTGCATGTCAAAACAGAAACAGTTTTTCCCCTCATGCCATTATTCTGCTGAACATCTAATTCCCACAATACTGGTAAATATATTTTACCCAAATAGTATGGATATATTACTATTATCCTTTTCATCTGTTACACTACCTTCTATTATGGGCATCATTATTATAATTATTACTTTGTTATTATGATTATTATTCTTTTGTTATTTTGCATGTACACTGAGAGCTTATGCATCAGAGACAAATTCCTAAGTGTATCTAATCACACTTGCCCAAATAAATCTGTCCTTATCCCTATCCCTATCCCAACCCTATCCCCACCTAACTCAACCTAGTGACTCTGGGCGGCTTATAGGTCTAAAATTATAAAACAATTAAAGCAATTAAAAACATTAACCCAACAAAAACACCTTAAAATAGATAAGTATAAACAACAACTGATCGGCTAATAGTAAAGCCAAGTAATGGAGCCCTTAATGTATTCTGAACCCTAGGCCCGAGTATTTAGGTGTTGCTTTCCCACTGCTAGAATTCTTCCCCCTCCCCCGTTCTTTTCATATTGGGAAATTATATAGCATTCAGGTTTCCTATACATTTACTTCAATTACATGGGGATTTTTGTGTGTATGGAAAATGATATCTTTTGTGGCTCCAGTTGACTGACAGAATTGGTAATCTGCACTCTTCTTCTACTTTTATAGAACAATATAAATGGGTAGCCTTTTAGGGTTGCTGTAATTCTAATCTGCCCACAGGATCTCAAAGGACAAGATAAGAGTAGGGAGGTCCCAGAAATAAGGTAATATGGTTTAACCAGTTTCCCAAGTGAAAAAATAAACAATATGAAACAATTATGACAGCTGCATTTCTATAATATTGGAAGGGCAGCTTAGGAGCCAGTCAATACTTCTAGGATTATGAAACAGATATGCTTATTAAGAAGGAATAGGGCCTCATTACTGTCATATCCACTATCTGTTCTTCATAGCTAATTTGTATTATTTCAATCATGTCCAACTAACTAGGTGTTATTGATGACGTTATATATATCTGACAATGGCTAGGGTATGTGCTTAGAAAAATTACCGACTAAAAATCAATAGTACTGATACCTTTACTTTTTGTTCATTTATACATGTGATTTTTTTTTAAAAAAAATCAAGAATTATCTTTAAATTTTAGATTTAATCTTCGACTCAACATTTCAAATACAGCTTCTTTGAAAAACTTCTGCTTAAATGAATATAGGTTGCATCTACCAAGATAGACTGTTACACTGTTGGAAAGCTCTTACCTTTATGAAGTGGTTCTTAATATGTAATTTTAATCTTCTTGTTGTAGATTTGTATATTTAGGGACGTATATGTTTCATCTTAATATATTATATATGCAATGCTCTAAAAGTCACTCGATTTTATTTTCAAAAGTTTTGCTTCCTGAAAAGTTTTTGATGATTATGATAGACAAAACAAAACACAAATATAATTTCAGAATGACTTAAGAATGTGAAATTAACTTTTAATGACTGTAATGTATTTACTTATATAATGTTTCTGACATACTACATGAATTCAACAGGAAAAAAACTGTTTTGCTGCTAATCTTCACTTGTATTCAGTGTCCAATGGCATCTAGCTGCAGTGTCCAACAATATTTATCCATCATTGATTGATTCTAGTTTACCTGATACTGTTTTTTCATTGTGGTGATGTCCTCGTGAAACCCTTCACCATGTTAATCACGTACTGCACCTAGATTTTTTGGAAAGAAATCCAAGTGTGAATGCAGCAAACGTATCTTCAGTGACAGGTTGCACTTCCTGGTCTTTATGCTGTAAGAAGTTTGTCAACCAGCTGAATGTGTTCTGTAATTTTTAAACAAATTCCCAACAAAATCCTTGAATGCTTTCCAGGCCATTTTCTATAGCTCCACTAATAGGTCTATGGACCATCTGATCTATGAACCAACAAAATGCCTTTCTCAATATTGGCATCAATTTATTCCTAGAAACTTCTGTTTCAAACAATGAAAAACTTTGTCCTCCTTGTTCATTACTTTGGTAAAAAATTTCATCAATCTGAGTTTTTATGTGAAGTGGAGGTAAAAATATATTTGTCGGATCAGCCATTGGTTCATGTCTATGTTTTTCTGCTGGAACCAAATTCTTTTGGAGTGACCATTTCTTTTAATACAATGCAACTCTCTTGCAAAGCTGTGCCATTTGCATATGTAACAACAGTACTTGTATATTCAAGTTGCATTCCAAGTAGCAGACCACTACTTTTAGATCTCCACAAATATTCCAGTTGTACTTGGTATACTGGATGTGCTTCTATAGTTTTCTTATTTTGTTTTCATTTTATTTTATTGTCACATGTGCAGAATAGTTAATTCTTACTTACATATGTATGCTATGTGCTTTTGTCAACCCTACAATGGAGAACGGAAACTAAAAGTTGAGAAGAATAACTAGTCCATTAGATAAATTTACACAATTCATAAAATCATGTTCTTGAAAGGGGCACTGAACAAACTGGAGTTAGTTTTTGCTCATTTAAGTAATCCAAATAAAAAACTCAAACATTTGAATGCTCCTGAATAGGAGTGCCTATAACTTCTTTGTTTAATTGTTTCTTTTAATTTTTATTAAAAAGTTCTTATAGATAGAAGTAATTTTGCAACATTCACTTATAATCTACTTTTGTGGAATTTACATGCTCTGTTTTGTATTTTATATTTTGGAAAACAAGAGAACCTGTCTTGACCTTTTTTATGTGACATCCTTTCAAAAGGATACTGTTATCTTTTCTCAAGCTAAACATACCTTGTTCCTTCAGTCACTCTTCATGGTATTTAGGTTCTGCTTCCCTGATCATTTTCTTATTACCTTTGTAAAACCTATATCTATATCTTTGAAGTTTTCTTAAAATGCAGTTCCAGAATTGGACACATCACTCGAATTAGAGTCTAATCAAGCCAGAATAAAATAAACCAGTAATTATTTATATATCTTCCTTTGGTGAAATAAAGTTGCACTTGACTTTATGCAGCTGTATTGTGTTCTGTTTATAGTCAACTACTACACTAATAACGTATTTCAACACTATTACTAACAATCTAGATATCCTATACATGGTCATTTGACTTCAAAAAAACACTTTGCATATTTATAAAGATAATTTGCAATTTCATTTGTCTAGGGTATAATTTTGTGTCTTCGGTAATTCTGATTCCCTCCACTTTTCCAAATGTCTAATAAGAAGGTATTGTTTTCATGGTTTTTTTTTTACACTATCTCTTTTTAATCTGCTGTAGTGTTTTCCAGGTGTCAATGTCAAACTATAGTGGCTGGACCTTCCTTCCTCCCTTCTTGAAGACAGTGATAGTGTTTGTTTTTCTTCAGTCATCTGGCATATCACAAACATTCCAGAATTTCTCTGATAATATATCAGGCCACATCATCATCAACTAGCTTCTTCAGAATCCTAAAATGCAATTTGTCCATTTGTTCGGTCTACTTAAAGGCTTCAAAATACAGAGATATCTCACAACCACATTTCTAAGTTTTAAGCTTCACTCTTGCCTCTTTTTTTGCTCTTGTAGGGCTCGGATGATTTTGTTTGTTTGAGAAGACTTAAACCAAAGTATGACTTGAGCATTTTTTTTGTTTTCATTGAGTAGCTAATAAATTGCTATTTTATTTTAAATGTTCATTTTAAATGTAACTAAACTTTTTTTGTTATTTCCAATCTCTTTTGCTAACTTTGGCTGATTCTTAGCTTTGCCAACTCTACATTTCCAGACTTTTTATTTTTTTTCTGTTTCCATTTACTAAATATGTCACATTTAATTTTCAGATCTCCATTAAGTTTTTTGTGTAGTCACAAGGCTTTCTCTCCTTCTCTATATTGTTCCCTTTACTAAAATATTTTGGAATTCTGCTTTGAGCATCTCCTTCACTAGGAATTACAAAGTTATTTCACTTTTTCCACTATCTTCTCCTGCAGTGGCATTCTATGGATCACTGGTATGAAATCAATACAATCTGCTTTTTTGAAGTCCAGGATTATGCCCACTCCCCCCCCCTTTAAAAACAGGATTCCAGTCAGTCCCCCCACCCCAAGCCTCCCAATGTTTCTGCTAAGGATTGGTATCACATCAAAAGATATCTAACCTGCTTGTGCTTTCTTCTCTCTTGAAGAAGTTGACAGCGAAATGCATTGGGAATTTCCTGGAAGGAACATGCTTGGTAGTGTTTATTTCCCAATGAATTTTGGGTGTAATTAAACTCTTATAATGCTGTCTCCCTTAGAAAGATCTACAATTCAGTCACATATCCTGAATTGGTTGGGTTGATAAGAGACATTATTTTTGCCCAAATCCTTTCTATCATAATGCCAAGTTCATTTGTTTGTTTACTGGATAGCAGTGAATATTTAAACATAGCATATAACATCTTGCTTTAAGTTGCTTCTGTTTCTTTTGAACAACTTATATATTTTAAATGCTATGTTCCACTCGAAGAATCTATGAATCTATTACATCCAGAAAATTGTATATGCATTTCTGAACTAAGGTCTCAGGCTCATTTTTGTTTTCCATAAGTTGAATATTAGCTCATAGGTAACAAAGGCTTTGAATTTTAGAAATCATTTTTTTCCCGATTGGTAACACTCACTAGTTTATATGATGCACAATCTGAGACTGTGTTTTTGTTTCCATCTGTCTGCCCCCTCCCCATCTCCTATCATTTTGAAGTTCTCCTAATCAAGATTATAACAGAGGCAACATTCCAACTGAGAGGTAATGATTTATAGATCACTCGTGAGCTTTTACATTACACCATAAGTATGTCTAGTTCTTTTTTTAGTCCTGTCTGTCAACAAAAGTCCTCAAGGTTCTATTCAATCAATATCTTACAATTACAGTACATCAGCTTTACCCAACCTGGAATATTCCAGATTGACTGAACATCAACTTTCTCAAACACTATGACACATTTTCATAATATTCACATTTTTGTGTACTCAGCTTCCTTCCTCCCTCCGTAGGAGAAATTATTACACATAATTCATATAAAAATGTAGAGCAAATGAATTCCTCCTCCACTCTTATATAATATGTAAGAAAGCACAAAAGACTTATTTTTGTGTGGGTGAGTGAAGTTCCAGCAAGAGCATTTGATCACAACACCTCCAATCGTCTGCATTTGTCACTGTATTCTTAAAAGTTTTTTTGTATGCTGAACAGATAAAGTAGTGGGATGAAATTTTCTTCCTCTGCTGCCTTGGGCTCCTCACATTCAGATTCTTATCACAGTCTAATTTTGAGTAAGGGTGCTAAAGATACTTGAAAAATATAATATTTTTGAATTCTTCTGGGAATTAAACTTATCTGCACATGTAATTAGGCTTTAGATCTCACACGTCACTTTTGTGACACACCTCTAAAAGTTTTATTACTCTATTATGATATAAAATATTAACTGGAATTATATAAATTATGTTTAGGTATATATGTGGGGATATACTGTAATCACCATTATTTTAGCCATCGTATAGCCACTTCTTCCACATGTTTCCCACCAGTACGGGCTTTATTTTGCCAATTGGACCTGCAAACTGTATAATATATATTCTACACACATAAATGGGCATACATATATATCTATAGATTCACACATAAATATATATGTTTGCATATGTAATTTTGTGGGAATATGGAGAATGTGTGTGTATATACACACACACACAGGTGTGTGTTTGTGTCTCTCTCTGTGTTTTTGTGTGTATCTATCCTTGTCTCTATAGTAATTTGTTGACAAATAGATTCAAATTTTAATACCAAATATCTATCTTCTCACTTGGATATAATGTATATCCTAGTAATATATTATGACATTTATCCAATTTGGCCATAGAGAATTGCTATTTTCTGAAATAAAGAGCCGAGTTTTTCTGTAAGTGGTAAGTAGGTAATTACTGGTTATTTTTAGGTATATTGAGGACTTTATTAGGTACTCACAGTTTAGGTTAAGTTGCTTCATTACTATAGCTTATTATAAGAATATGCAGTCTGTGTCTTCCTTTCATCTTTTCTTCAGTTAACTGAAGGTCAGTTTGCAGGCCTTATGAATGCCTGCTCTGTGTGTGTTCATTTATGTGGAAACCTGCCAGTTTGTTTAATAAAATATAGATTCTACAAATTTAACTTGCATAAATATCATGTTTGAACATGCTGAGATCCTAGTTAGATACATTAAGGCAGTGAATAGTAACCTATTGTACTCTGGGTTAAAATCTCCCTTAAATTACCCAAGAGTAGAAAATATCAATTTTGTACTTATTTTTAGGTGTGACATTGTCCCTTATATATTTGGCTTAAAGGGTGATCGTAGTTCCTTATTTTTCATACGAGTGATTTTCTTTGGGAAAAAAAGAAGACGCAAGAAATGATTCCCATCATGAAATGTTTCCCTTTCTGGAAACAGGAAGCTCCGCAAACCTCATAAGGAAGCCTGCTCTTTGTGATTTCTAGATCTGTCTATTGGCAATAAATGTCAGATAAACATCCTGAGGGTTGTATGGTTATCTCAGGCTAACAAAAATGTAGCTCCCCCTCCTATGTTCTTTCCAAGTTTATAGTTTGAATTTATCTTCTTTTTTAGTGACTGTTTATTTTTTAAAATTCCAAAACTTAATTTTCTTCTGTGCAAAATGCACTATTTATAGAAGAATTTATGCAAAATATAGAGACCCACAAGCAGAAACATATATTATACAATTTTGGTCCAACCTGTGGAAGAGTTGTACAATTTTCAAGAAATAACAAAACAATTTCTGACAGTTTAAAAATGTAATCAATGTTTAATTAAAATTCAAAGGAGAATTCTGACAGGAGAATCATTCATGAGCTATTCTGTTGTTTCCTTCTAAAATCTAGATGGATTTGTTGGTTTTAGGCAAGGACTCATTGAATACATTTTTTTTTCATAGGTATACCATGAAAATGATTGAACTATTCATTCTGGTTCCCTTAACTTTTGTCCAAAGGCACTGAGAATTACAGCAATAACAAGCTTAGTAATATCCATTAAATGGGATAATATAGCAGGAAATAAATCCAGAGGATATAAGTCTCACATCTCACTGGATGTTCAGCATCTGCCTAGAAAGGGAAGTGTAGACACCTCTATCCTACTAAGAAAATGTTAAAAGTCAAATAATAATCATTCCTTGTCAAGAGTAGCATACAATTTAGACATACAATGTTCCAGTTTGTATTAAAGAATATGAAGCCACATATGTAGGAAGAAAAAATATAGATACGATAGGCAGTTGGCAAAAGCTATGCTGGCTGGCTTGGCAATTTCACAAGTTTATGTCCAGGAGCATTTTTCTAAATATGGTCTCGCTTGAGTTATATTTTGCCCACTTTTCTTGACATTTGTAGAGTGGGAAGAGAATGCTAAGCTGCCAAATGCCTTTATTTTGGTGGTGCCGTTCGATTTAGTTTATTACAATCATAAAAATAAGAAACAACAAAATTGTATGTAGTTAAGAATCATATTAATTTGAGATAATAGCTGAAGATAAAATGAATCTGAGATAACAGGATATTTGTCTAAGCGTTGAATGACATATCATGTGAAACAACATAATAGAGTACAATACAACATATCTCAATGTCTTGATTGCTCTTGTGCCACATCTTATGTGGGTAATATTGGATGTTGGACACTTTATATCTTTTCAGCATATGATCTACTATTGAACTATCTACTGCTAAATGCAAGGATCTTCAGATTCACTTTCATACATTAGTCATGAGTTTGAGCAACTCTGCTTCGATATACCAGTTTGGAAGAGGAGACAGCAGGAACCTTTTCATTTGAAGAGGATTACAAGTCTACACACTTCGATCACACTTCGTAACTGAAGGGCTAGAGTTCCCTTAAATCCATCTCAGCAAATTTCTGACATCGAGTTCTTTGATAAAATAAATAAAAGGTTATTTTACTGTGAGCGCTGCTGTACTATAAATATTCAAAGAACTGCTAGTAAAAAGTTGCAGAAGAGTGTGCAGTGTGCAGTCCATCATCTAAAGCTTGCACTACATAATGCTATGCAACTCCCTCCCCCAATTGTTCTGGAGCTGTGGCAGAAAGCCAGTGCAGTTGCTTGAATGCAGACTGTGTTGTCTTTCCTTCCCTCTGAGGCATTCTGAGCAGAATGGAGGTCACTGACACAGTAACTTGCAAATCGCATTGCAGAGGGAGGCAGAGAGGGAGATAGATGGTTGCATTCATTTTCTGAGCTTTGTTTTTAATAAACACTCTTAATTGGTTTCAAATTTATACAGGAGAGGCGAAAATGAAAACTGCATGATAATTAATATATTACTAAACATTTTAATAAGATTCCTTTGGTATGAGGATGCTTATGTTTATTTGAATATTGTGGGTAATTAGAGTAACAGTGTAAGTGTGTCTTAATTTTTCCCATGAGTTTGTCTCATCAACCTGTCATTTATTCTTGCATCTTATGTAGATGGAGGAGTGTTGGGGAAAAAACATCTGTTAAAAGTATACAAACATTACTTTTTAAAATTATGTCTTTCTTTTGGGTTTATAGTCTATGTGTTTGCTTGCCTGTTTGTTTAATATATTTACATTCTGACTTTCTTTCAGGAACTATTTTATGCAGTAGATTCAGTTATCATAACTGAAAACACAGTTTCTTCAGATTTCTTATAGCCTCAACTGAAGGGACAATATTTGGGGATTCAGTTTATAAATCTTTTTGTTCTGTGATAGTGTATCTCTTTTCACTATTGTTTGCTTTAATTTGTATGTGCTAAAACTGATTCCATCATTTTGGTGCCCTATAGAGTAAATCTTTCTGTAGCAGCTGGATACTCATAAAAGAGATATGTTTGATTCAGTGCATTGTGCACCAATATTACATTCATGTTCATTTATTCAATTTACATATTTCTTACCTGCTGCATTTCAGACAATTTCAAATGGCTTAAATAGATGAAAGAACCAAATAAAACATCCATAGTAACAGCCATAAAACTAGTAAAACAACCCAAACATAAAATTGCACACAATTAAAACAGAGAATAAAGACGGCCTAATAACATGGTGGCTCAGTGGCTAAGATGCTGAACTTGTCAATCAGAAAGGTCAGCAGTTCGGTGGTTCAAATCCCTAGTGCCGTGTAATGGAGTGAGTTCTCGTTACTTATCCCAGCTTCTGCCAACCTAGCAGTTTCAAGCATAATTTGAAAAAAAAATGCAAGTAGAAAAATAGGAACCAGGTTTGGTGGGAAGGTAACAGCGTTCTGTGGCCCTCAGCGTTTAGTCATGCCGGTCACATGACCATGAAGACATCTTTGGACAGTGCTAGATCTTCGGCTTTGAAACAGAGATGAGCACTGCCTCCTAGAGTCAGGAACGTCTAGCAGATAGTGAGGGGAACCTTTAATAAAACTAAAGAAAGATTCTCTGGAGCAACTCCATATTTTAAAAAAAATGGAAATCTCCTGTGTTCTGAAGACTTCTTCCAGTCATATCAACAATAAAAACATAGTTGGTGATAGACCAACATAAAATAGGAACAAGGTAAATTACATCCGTTTCCAGATCCAATTCACCGTACTTCAGAGACCTGATAAAGACTGTAATAATTTTATTTGTGTTAAAGATGTGATTAAGGACATATTATATGAAGTAATATTTGATTTCAGCCTTTTGAATTCTGAAATATCAAGGATCAACCTGATTTGAGGATATGTAGTTTGTTTATATTTGACGTAGCCTATGCTTAGACGGATACAAAGTTTCAGGTGTTAATGTGTTTTTTGGGGGGAGGATAATCTCTATAATAGAAACAGTTTAGGATTGTAATATATTAAAAAAGCTGTTAGGGTTTTCCTCCCTTTCCCAGTTTCTAGTTTGAAATATTGGATCAAAGAAAATAAAGCTTTACAAAAGAAGCCACATACATTTGTGTGGTTCACTTTATTCAATGGATTATTGTTTCCCAGTTGTGTACTAATGAGCTGCCAACTGAGAGTTTAACTCTGCCTTTTTCTTTTCTTTTCTTTTATGGGGAACTGGACATTTTATCCCTTAAAACAGTGACTATCGGGAGCCTCGTGTTCCTTTTAAATCCGTATACATAGCTTAGTACATGATATTTAAAGAAAGAGCAAGAGAAAGATATTAGCTTGCAGCTGAAAGTATTTTCAGTCAATTCTTACTGGCTGAGCCAGAGGGAGGTTCTCAGTTGACTAATATGATGACATTACTGTATAGAGACCAGAAGAGATAAGTTTATTTTTTGCAACTTGCCTCTGAATAGCTTACAATTTGCCTCAAAATTGTTCATTAATATTGTAATTATGTCTTGCTATTAGAGCTTGGATTAAACTATCAGCTGGCAATGAACATTGGGTATATTCCAATTCAAATCAATCCATTTATGGTTCAGTTCAAAGTTTATAGTCAAACACATAAGGCAAAACCAATAAAAATAAAACAATGTTCCATGCTTCATAATTCTGAGACTAAACAATGCTAACAAAAGACGGTACAGTAATTACCATTAGAGTATTTATTGTATTTTGATTTAGATATACTTTAGGTGTGGTACAATTGAATTTCTTTCAATTTATAATTACATTCATAATTGAATTATATGTGTTAGCAGATAAATAGTCAGATTTATGTCCTAAAACTAATAATTATTGTAAAGTAATTGTTGTTTGCATGTTTAATTATTACTTTGTAAGTGAAATAATCAAATAAATAATAGGCCGATCATGCACAAAGTCCATTTATTTCATATATGATTTGAGCACCTTCCAGCTTTTCCCATTGACATTCATGATATTTGAAATAGTATTTTTAATGGATTGTACATATTGTGAGGAATAAATACTAAATATTAAAATTTTATTCTATTTTTAAAAATATTATTGAATTTATTGCTATGATACTATTTCTAAAAACTCTCCAGAAGGGTGAATTATTAATAAAATTTAAAGTATAGTTACCCAGTTTTATTCTGATTTCAATAAGAATGCATTTCACATATGATTTATATTTTTTCATAGATGAACGAATTATTATTTCCTGACATCATATTTATTTACTAAGGTTTATGACTTTGTGTGAGGTCCAGACAAGAAGCACACCCAGAGGAACTAAATCCACTTTATTGTAAAGTCACATTAAGAGAATCTTGCTGAAAGTACATTCCCCTCCTCCACCCCTTCACCTTTACAGCCCAAGAAACTAGAGAGAGTTCCTTCTGAGTCATTTTGTCACACCCACATTTCTTCTGTAAGCTAAGCCTCTTATTCAACTTTTTCTCTCACTGCAACTCTTTTCCCTGTCTCTCATGGTCAGTCTTACATACCATTAATGAATTTTAATATTTGAAAAAAGTATCTGCTAAATTAAAGATTATATTTTCCAAAAATGAATGGTGAAAATACAAGCTCACTAAAGTGTTTAGAATAGAATAGAATGGAATGAATTCTTTAGTGACCAAGTGTGATTGGACACACAAGGAATTTGTTTCTGGTGTATAATCTCTCAAGTGTACATAAAAAGAAAAAAAAAACCATTAATCAAGAGTCATAATATAGAACCCTTAGTGATAGTCATAGGTTACTAAATAAGCAATCAAATAATACAAGGAAACAAAACAATATAAATCAGCAATACAAGCAACAAAGTTATAGTCATAACTGGGAGGAGATAAGTGATAGGAAACATAAGAAGAAGAATACTAATATGGTCTTAGTAAATAGTTTGACAGTGTTGTGGTAATTAGTTGTTTAGCAGAGTGATGGCATTTGGGAAAAAACTGTCCTTGTATCTAGTTGTTCTTGTGTATAGAGCCCTTTAGCGTCATTTTGAGAATAGAACGATTTATCTCCAGGATGTGAGGGTTCTATAGTTATTTTGTGTAGACACAGAATTTTACTAAATTCTAGTAAGTCTGCAGACGCACATTTCAGTCCATTGATGACCTGGGATTACCAGATTCCACATGAAAATAGATTTAAGCAGATTTTTTTTGTTTCTGAACTTTATAGTGGAAGCCAATTAAATAGAATACTGCCGTTTGCAAGATTGATCTCTAGTATCCTATTAGCTGTGGAGCTAGGCTTGTTCTCTACTTTCATTTCCCTTATAATTATTTAGGATGGAGTTTAGGCTGGACTGGTGAAGCTTTTTTTGAACCCTTAGGAATGAAAAGATAATAGTCAGAATAGCTGCAAATCCCTTGCATGTGCACAAGTTTCTCTGCTAGATTTGCAACATATAGCATAGTTGCTTGACATTATCCCATTGCCATCATATAAGGCAGTGTTTTTCAACCTTTTTTTGTGCAAAGGCACACTTTTTTCATGAAAAAAATCACGAGGCACACCACCATTAGAAAATGTTAAAATTTTTTAACTCTGTGCCTATATTGACTATATATAAAGTAATTTTCCCACGGCACACCTTACACTATGTCACGGCACACTAGTGTGCCGCGGCACAGTGGTTGAAAAACACTGATATAAGCACTAGGTTTTTCATTTATTGTACTCTTAAAGTCTGTTTTCAATTCTTTTTTTTCCTATACCATTTCTGACATTAACATAACTATTTTAAATATTTCTATTTCTAAAGCCTACAAGAGTGAATGGAGAATCACATCAAGCCTGTGTGATATTTCTGTAGAAAAATGAACCAAACTAAACCGGAAATGACAAAAGTATGTATCAGGCAGGATTTTTTACTCAATTTTGAAAGTACTGAATGGAATTTTTGAATTTCTAAAACTTTCAATTGACAACTGACTGTACAGAAGAATATTTCACTGCCTTTGGTGTTCTTGCATCATGTAGCCCTGTGACCATGTCTGGCCTGGTATAAACCTCTCCCTTGACAGCTCTTTTAAGATGCTCAGCTGGTTTTGAAATAGCACTTTGCTTAATCAGATTTCACGCAGATGTCTTTCTCTGTAGGGATGCTTCTGTTTAGGAAGCTCCACGTGTTAGAGATTTACATAGAACTCTTTGTTTCCCAGTTAACCATGGATGAAAATGTTGTAAACATGATCTTGGAAGATAAACAGCTTTTACTGAAAAAAAAGTTCGGAATTCTCATCTACAGAGCTGTCCACACTTTTTGTGCTATCCTATTAAAAGATAAGCCTAAGGGTTATCAAGAGGTAGAGTGTTTTCTTTTCAACATTTTCAGGGGGAACAGTGCTTCAATTATTTCAAGTTTCGTTGTTGTTTCTTATCCCATGATAAATTGCTTCATCTTACATCCCAAGGTTTTATTTCAGCTGTAATTCTTTCTCTGTGCCTATTATTTTCAATTAAAGGAAACCTCTTTGGCATCAATACTTTTAATTCCCACATTGTGAATAGCAGGCACGTGAAGAAGAGGTGTGGTTGTGTTTATGACTAAAACACAACATCCTATTAAGGCCTCTGCATTCTGTTCTAAATCAAGCCCAGCCCTCCTTCTCATGAATAACCATTTCATCTATAGATTATGTTTATCTTCCTATACAGTAGAACCTTGGATCACTTAACGATTCTGACCCCAACCAAATCATGTGCTGACCAAAATATCTGCTAAATGTTTCACTCTGGTTGTGAACACATCCTCGGGTGGCGATCAAACACAGCCATGGCCATTTTTTTGATGTGCATGTGCACTCAATCTTGCTTCTGGTCACGACCAAATTGTGTTGTGACTGAAGTCCTGGAATGGATTACGGTGGTGACCAGAGGTTCCCCTGTATAGGAATTATAAGAGATTTAGATTTTTCACTTATTCTCAGAGCAGTGGTGCTGATTTTAATCAAAGTCTTGTACATGTCAAGTTTCTGTACATTGATATTTAACAAGACAATTAGATTAACACCTAACTCTAAATCAGTGGTTTATAGAATAGTTTGTTGACTATGATGAGGTTATGAACTATTAACAGTTGACCTCTATATAAACCATGATGGATGGGCATATTTGGGATTGGGCGGCATATAAATTTTAATAATAAATAATAAATAAATAATATTCCAGGGGTTTGTTCTGGCAGCCACTACTACCGGTTTGCTCATGGTCACGCAGCATGTGGGCCAGTGGTGAGTTCCAGATCCCGTTGCAACCAGTATGGTGCAATGGGGTGAGGCATCCACTACATGAATGTGTGCAGCATGTTCGCACACACATGCAGCGCATGCATGCATACTTACCACTGCTAAGCGGAGTGTTGCACAGATGCCATATGCTCCATGTGCTGAACAGCTCAAATACAGGTAAGGAGCACTGGCAGGTGGGCTCTCAGGAGCACCGTACCTGGTCCTCCTAGCAGGCACCAGTACACATGTGCAGAAGCCAAAAACAAGATGGCCATGTATACGGCGCCGCTGGGAGAACCAGTTCAGTTGCTGTCGGTTCCAGCCACCCAGCCCGCCAAACCATACCACTTCGGCCAAACCGGTTGGAACCCACCACTAAGACATTTACTAGTTAATCTGACTGATAGAGCCAAAAGACTGATGCATTTACTACTTGAACCCCACTCTTGTAGTCTACTGTTTAGGTAACTGTGGTTCCTGTCCTTCTTTCTCATTGAATCTAAGTATTGCTTTGCTTATATGATTGCTGAATTGATTATGTAGTTATGGTCTGATTTATACTCTGTTACATCTGTGTTAAGAGTAACACCAAAATAAACATGTTCACAGAGAAAGTGCAAAAGATAAATTGGTGCAATTACTTGTACTATTTGTTGGAAACAAATGACATAAAATGGATGACTGAAGCAAAAGGTTTTTAGATATTTGTCCTATTTCAGTACTATCTCCATCTCTAGGACACTATGAAGCATCATTAGGAAAAGGATAAAGGTTTTTTTTCTTTTTTTTTTCACTTGTAAAGGTATAGAGATAGAATGCTGTGTATTGCATTTATAATATTAGGAATTTCAAAAGAATATACAGGCATTTTAGAATCATCTAAAGACACCCAATCTAGTGCTTTGAATATGTGTTGGATTTCCCACAATGGGCATCTTATAACCTTACAGTAAATCTGTATCACTCATAGACCTCTCCAAACCAAGGATCATACAAGAACTGTCATAAAATGGTATATAATAAAAAGTATTTGTGTGGTTTGAAATTATGGGACTTGGTTCAACTTATCTCTGAGGCACCAGATAGGGGAAAAGTATACTATAATACTACAGTCAATTTTGGGAGCACAGTTCCAGTTTTATAAAAGTATAAATTGTAATTCTGTTATTTATTAGCCTTTCTAACATGCTCCAGAGATTCTATTGTCATATTTTATTTTTAGTTCAGCGACAAGAAATTCTAACCCTTATAAATTAATGAGAAAATCTATGCTTACTCATTAGATAACAACCTGATTATATCATTATCTTTGTAACATATTGATCTTTAAAATGGACAATAAAACTTGGAAAGCTTTTCAGCAGAATTACACTCACACAGCTTGTCAAGTGATTGATTGTATAAAAGCTTGTCAGATGATTGCATGATACAATCTTCTAGTTTGTACTGGTGCTTGGATGCAAGTATGTCAAAAGAGTTGTGAGTGATGTTACATTTCTGTACTTACTTCTGTGCCTCCTGTTCCTGCAGAATTGAGAGATATTCTTAATTTAGAATTAATTTGGAAGGATTTGTTTCTGGGGAAACAAATATGAAATGACCCGACAAGAGATTTTCTGTAGAATGTTCCATTGAAATGCTTCGGTTTGGCTGGAAGTTTTATCCTGAGAGATAAAAGTGCTTACTTTTCTTTTTAAAAAAAGACAGTGCTGCAATTTAATATACATATATAACCTTTGTGGAATGTGCCCTCTATGCAAAACAAACAAGCAAAACAAAAACCTAGGTGTGTTTCAGCATGCTCTAAATCCCTATTTTTCAAACTTAGCAACTTTAAGATGTTTGGATTGCTGGCTGGGAACTTTGGGAGCTAAAATCTAAACATCTTAAAATTACCAAATTTGAGCAACACTGCTCTAAATCTATCAGATGTATATCCGACTTAAAGGGGAGCTCTTAAATACGTTTAACACTGATTATTTTTTTAAAAAACCCTAATAGATTAAAGGTTAGTGAGTTTTAACACTTATATGAAGTTATCCTTAATAAAATAACTGCATAAAATTTGCTGCAAAGTTGGTTTTCATTGTCACAGACTTCTATCAGATACTGGCTGCAATTTGCCAGCATTCGAAGTCATAACCATGTTTTAAAAACCAAATTAGCTTGGTTCATGCAACATGCTTAGCTGAGAGTGAACACATTGATTTAGTATAATGTTGATATACATAGACCACACAGAATGGCCTTTGCAATGATTCTGTCTTTGCAATCATCTGGAAATTTCTTTGCAGGAGTTCAAAAACAAACTTTAAAATCCAGTGCAGGTGCAGAGAAATATTTCTGCCAGTTTTCCTAATCCAACGACAGCTCTTTCTCTGTTTCTTCCCCACTCTCACCACTACCACATATGCACATTCTTAAACTAATCTTCTGTTTGCTTGTCTAAGTCTGGGCTTTATGTTGGTTTTGCTTTTATTGTACTCAGTAAATGCACTATATTACTATTTTTGCACTGAGGTTTACAAATTTCACCAGTGGCAGTTTATGCTATTTAGATGATAGGAAGATGTTTTGTGCAGTTGATCCCTTATGAAAGGGATAATTTGAGTCAGTAAATTATCCCATAGTAGCTTAAACATTCAAAGGGGGCCTTGATAAAGTATGTTAGTATTAACAAAGTACTCCTGTAAAACATTGAGGTAGTTGTGTCTTTTGTCAGGTGTGGTTCTGCTGCTTAAAGGGTATTTCCACTGGAAGTTCAGATCATTCTTGACTTATGATAGCAATTAGAACTGGAATTTCCGTATATAAGTGATCTGGTCATAAAATGCAAAGTCAGGTGATTGCATTGCTTAATATTGGGAATTGCGTTGACATAATAACCTTAGGACCTCATAGTTTGGGGGGCAAGGTATGCTTGGATGCCACAGAGCATGGGGATGTGATGCAGGCAGGTACTATGGAGTATAGTCAGGCTGGCAGGGGCCATGGATGAGGTCTTCTAAGTGTGAGCCAGTGGGGTCCATGAATGGATTGGTGGGAGCTGTGAGCCACAAGGAGCGCTAAGATGTGTGGGCAGACAGGAGTGTTACAACATTTGAAATATCTCTGGACTTACTATTGCACGAAGATATTCCTCAAAAGAAAAAGTAGCAGGAGCAATTTTCAGCCTTCCCTGCTGGCTTCCCCATGAACTTTGCAAAGGGGAAGCTGGCAAATTATGATCATATGATTCCAGCTTACTGTAATGTTATAGTTAAGAATCTGGTACTGGGGTGCCTTCATTGCTAGCAGATGATCATAGGGATGCTGTGACTCCTGCAACTTTGTGGACCATCCAACGTTCTTCTCATTCAGCTCTATTGTGATTTTGAACAGTTGCTGAATGAGTGGTTGTAAGTCAAGGACTTTATGCCAATAATAGAATGTTACTGATTTTGTGCATTTTTTAATCTTATCTGGTGGTAATTCAATACATTCTTACCATTTAATATGTATGACATGCTTTATAAATTACATTGGAGGATAATCTTTTGTGTAGTCGTAACGTCATTATATTAAAAAAAATAAAACTGTATAGCCAAAACAATGGCTGCAACTAGCTAGGCAGTTCTGATGCCATTTTTCAAAAGTGAATGATTTGGCCACTGCTGTTGAATTTATGTGCATAAGAGTTAGTCAGTATTGCTGTACCTTATGAAATACAAATCATACAGAAGGCCGTAGACGTATCATGTTGTTGATATGTTAATGTATTTAGACATTTCAAATGTTCTCTTAACTAAATTACAAATGGTAAGTCCCATTTATAGCAAGACTTGATAACCCAATGGAAGACCTTACTAGATCACACGCCAAAAATTATAATCAGGAGTTTACTTTCCAGAATAGTGAGCTATGATTCTGGGATTCCCCTAAAAATGTCTTGAATTCAATAAACATTTTCCTATTTATGTTTTCTACATTTCTCATAGAAGAAAGCCATATGGTATGACTAAACTAAGAATTGAAACCATGTTTTGTTCTTCTTTTCTGTTTTGAAACATGGCCTAATGTAGTCATCTTCAAGCAAGGTGCACTCTAGATATATGGGTATAAGTCTCTAAATCCATAGAAATGACAATGCTAATTGCAGTATTCTGATTGGAAATCCCCACAATTGGAGAAACATCTGGTGGTGGAAGACTGGCTTAGTATGGTTGGGAATGGAAGGATTGTTTTTAACTTTGTGGCTTATTCAGCCTAGGCCTTAACAATCCATGAAATGTTGCTTTGATGTCATATATATTTAATTTTTAAGCTTTATTTTTCATATGTTAGGAGATCCGCAAATCTGTGGTGAGTTTAGTTGTTTATTATCTAAATCACTTCTATGGTGGACTAAAACCAATGTTTTTGCTGATGAGGTTTATTGGATTAAAAACATCATACTGCTAAAAGGATTATACTAATCTTTTAATTTAATACTTTCTTGTTATCGAAACTATAAACTGGTACTTTGTATGCTATGGTTTAGGCAGAACAGAATTCCATATGGTAATGATTATGTTATATAGTATACAAATACATCATATTTGTTCTAGCAGCTGAGATATTTGTTAATTTAGCAAAAATTATAATGTTTTAAAATGTAAATCCATTCTGTCTCTGTTTTTAATCTTTTATATCCCAACTCTTTTTTTACTGGACACTTCTCTCCCACCTGTGTCAGTCCTTACCTGAAAAGATGAGACATAATCTCACAGTTCTCAAATTTTATTTATCTTTAAAATAACTAGAAACTAATTTTTGTAGAAGCAAAAATGTAATTTAATATAAACAATATAAGGAATTAACAATACAATACTTGATAATAAAAATCATTATGATTGCTTAATGTACATTAACATGTTTAAATAGTATTTATAAAATTTAACTATGAAGGCACTTGCATCATTAAAATGAAATGAAATGAAATTAAATTTAAGTTTTGCAGTGGCTCTATGTCTTTGAACTACAGGTAGATATAACTACAGATATGACTGGCTACTTAATGACAATTTGAAGTTATGATAGACTTTCCAAAAACTACTGTATTTTTCAGAGTATAAAACACACATTTTCCCCTCAAAAAAGAGGCTGAAAATCTGGGTGCATCTTATACACCGAATACAGCATTTTTTGCCTCCTGAAATCCCATCCCCTTCACCAAAATGGCTATGCATAACCTTTAGGAGGCTTATAGAGTGCTCCTGGCTAGGGAGGGCAGAAAAACAGATCTGCGGGGGATGGAAGGTTTAAGCAATGGAAAGGTTTTGGGAAGCTTGACCTAAGCTGGTGGCTTTGCATGTAAGTGGCTGACTTTCCCAAAATCAGCAAGAGCTAGGATAGGTTTGCAGTCTTCTGACCATCAGCTGATGGGGTCAGAGACCCAGCGAACAAGCATTGCTTCATTGACGTAACACGGAAACTTGTTTGTAAGCCTCTCTGGCATTGTAATATGGTAGAAGCCCCTAATTTGATTGAGCTCTTTTACCTTGCGGAGATGCTTTTGGCTTTGCAAAGTTTTTTGTTGTTTGTTTGCCTTTTTTATGGGTAGTGGATTTTCCCAGGCTTCCTCTATCCAAGAGGTACTCTATATCGTACTCACTTAATGACGCACATGTTTATTTAATTGTGGCATCAGAGAGAGCAGAGAATGGTGGTTAAGCAATGCTGTCTGGCTTGTGACTGTAATGGGAAGCTCCCACTATTAAGAATCTGAAACAAGGTATGATGAAATGAATGCAGATTCTTTGCTCAAATTTTCTCCAAACAAAATAAAGTTTATATGTCAGAAGTTACCCAGACTGTATAAATTTTTTTCACAGAAATGTTGTAATAGTTTTCTATTTAGCAAAGTTGTCAGTGATCTTACAACTTTAAAAAAAATACATTTAAATATTTAACGCACACACACACACACACAAAATACAGTGCATTCTCTGAATTCTTTTTTTATCTGTTTTTATTTCTAAGTGAACATCTGAAAAGCAATTTTTTTAAAAGAAGGAAACAAATTTTGTACAAAAGATTTGTCTCGCATATGTAACTTTTCCACAAGTACATATTTTAATATATTTAGTATTGTCTAGGGCAGCGATAGTGAATCTTTTGGCTTGCGTGCCAAAAGCGGGGGCAGCGCAGGGGGGGTCATGCGCGGGTGTGCCACACCCATAATCCAATGCATGATCCCCAGCGCACATGCACGCATGACTAGCGCTCCCCCATTTTTTGCATGCTTTTTACTTTCTCCCCAGGCTCAAGAGGCTTTATAGGAGCCTGGGGAGGGCGAAAACAGCTCCCCCTCCGGAAGCCGTCCGGATGCTTCAGAAGCTTCCCTGAAGCCTCCGGAGGGCAAAAAACGATTCTACAAGCAAACCAGAAGTCACTTCCAGGCTGCTCGTAGGGCCGATTTTAGCCCTCTGTAGCATTCAGGGGCTTTCTGGAGGCTGTCATGATGGCTTAAAAACAGGCAAAAAATGACCTTATGAGCAAATTGGAAGTCCCAAACTTCCGATTTGCCTTTAGGGCTGCATTTTTGCACTCCGGAGGCTTCATAGAAGCTCCTGAAGCGTCTGGATCGCCTCTGGGGGGAGAGGCTGTTTTTGCTCTCCCCTGGCTCCTATAATACCCTTGGAGCCTGGAGAGAGCGAAAAATGGCCTCAAAACAAAGGCTGCCATAGGTTTGCCATCCTGGGTCTAGGGTAAAAGACATAATTACAATGTTATCATATTGAGTGAAAATTCTATGTATTTATGAAAAACAATGGCTACTGCTGTTATACTAATATAATTCTACCATATGCATTTTTAATATCAGAAGTTTTCATGTCCTGTTTGAAAGAAGAATTATAATGTAAAATCTGTTTTTTTAAATTATGTAAATACTGTAGATAAATCTTTACTGAAAAATTTTATGAGGAAATATAGAAAAAGAAACAGAACATTTTTTGAATATTTTTTGTTGTAGCTGCATTCCACTAGTGTGTGAACGCATTTCTTGTTAAATGAGCACTTAGTTGTTCAAAAGTATTAATCAAAATTTATTGTTTAATTTTTCATTTTAAGGAGATCTTTTGCAGTTGCTTTTAATTTATTAATGTATTTATGGTGTTATATGATAGCTTGAGCACCCTCTTTTTGAACTCTAAAGATCTGGTCTAAGGAATCGAAACAGAAGTGGAAGTGTTAAGTTTTAGATACAATTTTGTTTAACAATGTTGGTTTTGTGTGGAGCTGTTCGTTGCCCACTATTTCTGTGTATTTTATGGCTTAAGCTTCTGCTCTTTGTACCTTTTAAATGCTGATACTGAAATCCTGCTTACTATTTAACTTTTCATCTGTATTGTCATTGGTTAAAATAAAAAACGCCACATTCGCAGCACAGATATTCAGCCTAACTATATATTAAAATATTTTGTACTGCATTAAAATATGTGATGATCAAAAAATTCTTGTATTTGCCTAGATGCCCAGATGACCAGGGATTCCATATAGGTGAACACTTAGACTGCTTAAAGTGATATTAGTACTTTGGTAAAGGACAGATTAATTTATTTCCTTTTTTGCTGTATCCTCCCTTGACCTTGTACACTAAATATTTTCTATGGTCCTTTGGAAGAAATGTAATAAATTTACCTGTCTGGGGAAAATTGGTAGGAAGGACTTCTGTTGTTGAGAAGTACTGCAGAGAAAGCTGAGATAATTTAGAAATAGGTTAAAATGAAAAACAACATTTTGTATTTGTTTGTGCATAGTAAGAAGAATTACCAGTAAGTTATTACCAGAGGTAGCTATAGATAGAGAATATTTAACTTAGTATTTTTATTAGAATGTGTGTGGCTGTTATTTTGCTTTTAAAATACAAAAGCTTACTTTCCAGATTTTGGGTCTTTTGTTTTTTTGTTGAACACATAAGTACAATAAGGAGGGAAACAGGCTATGTAGACCCCTCCTTAGTCAACCGCACGTGCATTGGCTCCATTTCAGGCTTTTTCATGTTAATATGGAAAGAAGCTGGAAAGGCTTTTAAGTAGCTGAATAAGACAACTTGATCAGGCTACTTAGCTGCAGGAAGGCTTTTAAGGCATTGAGCCAAATACACTCAATGGCCCCATCAGATTTTCAGTTGTTAAGAGTTACCAGTCTTAAGTTCTGATGTGTTCACTTGAAGACTTGATCGGGATTGTTCACTTTACTCAATTACTATCCAAGTCAGAGATTTAATGTTGCTTTAGGCGAAGTACAAAAATCAGGCAGAAACTGCAGGAAAATAAAGAACAATTAAAGCTAGAGTAATTACAAGATAAAAATAAAAGATGGTACTTTCATCACATACAAAATGAGAACAAAATGTCTAAAATACTGAAATTATTTAACAGAACAGGAAGCCTTCAGTGTCTAATTATGGCATAATAAAGATGAAGTAAACTTGGGAAAGAATAATAAAAGTGGGGTACTGCTACCCACTATGCTCTTTCATTTTTTCATTTACTCTAAATGTCACGATACATATCAGAGCTTCTATTAGAAATGGCAATATTTTTATATGGACACATTATTATAGGATAAGGCAATCTTTCTGATGTACAGAAATTCCAAACCATTGTCTTTGTGGCTAAAAAAAACACCATTAGCTTGAATTGATCTAGAAACCATATTCTGCTTGCTTTTCAGTTCACATTTTACTTCATTTCCAAGCCTATTTAAAAAAATAATAAAATCAAATTTGTCAGAAATATATATTAGAATAATAATGGTTGCACTATTTATTATTGTTTTGATAGTATCTTATTCTGGAAGTTTGTCAGTCACAGCTACTTTCTATTTTACAAGTCTCTAGAAACATAATTTTTCTTTTGCTTTCTTATTTGTGCCATCTGTGCTGTTTTTTAATTCCATTATTTCCTACCTTATGCTAGCCAATATCTATTCCGACCCAGTATGATTAGCATTCTAACATTACAATTTAAATTTGTATTTAATGGGCAGGGAGGCCTCTATTCTTGCTTAGAGTACAATATTTTCCTATTTCTGCCTCACAAAAACATAAACTTAATTGTTTTTTTAAATGTCTTCCAGAAATGACTAAGCTTCCTGTTATTCATTCTTGTCAGTTTTTCTCCAATACGTGTACTTCTTATATTGTGCAAAATCTGCCAGCAGCTTTCTTCAGAATTTCCCTGTTTTTCCTTCTCTTTTCTGTTTTAGCAAATCTCTTTCATCACTTAATTTTTATTAGAGGCATACATGTGACAATCTATATATAATTTAACTGATTTTTTTTTCTGTGATCTTAGCGCGACGCAAACTGGTGTCAACCGGTACAGGAACCCACCCCTGATTTGCACAAACTAATAGATAACAGAAGGCATTCACAACAGACACCATAACAAAAATCTGGGATCAACATAATGCTACTGAAAGAGGACCATATGTTTCTTTCTTTTCCTTCTTCGTCTTTGCGTTTCAAACACGAGTGAACATTATAGGCCTGTTTGATTAGACCAGGACGTATCTTCGTCCAGTATTTTGTTTCTCACAGCAACCAGCCATAGGCCTTTGGAATGCTTACATGTAATGGCATCTACATAGTTTAATTGAAAGTCACAACCTTACCACCTGCACATTCCTCAACTATCAGGCAAACTAATAGCCTCTTCACACATTTCCAGAGAGATCTGTAAAAAAATTGACATTACAAGCTGAGAGATACACTAAAGTGAAAGCAATCCAGCTGCTATGATTTCTATAACTTTGTTTCAATTCAGTTCTCTTGTAGATATTTTGCTGAAGGAAAATCTTGTGATCAGTTCCGAGAGCTTAACAATAGGAGACAGAAGCATACTGTTTCCCCATATTATTCTCCTGCCTCTTGTAATTGGAAATATGCTGTCCCCAACTTGACATAATATTAAGCCTTCAGGCAATATGCATTGGTACATTTTGGGTTTTGGAAGATGTACTTCCCCTTACTTTATTCCCTTTACTTATTGAGTTGATGAAGTAGCCTATTGCTTTAAGATAAATAAAAAACTATTTTAAAAAACTATTAAAAAACTATTCACCTCTCCAGCTAGTGATCTACTTTAGCAGTAATGCCAGTTTACCATATTATCAGTGTAAACAAATTATTTTTTGCTTACTAAGAATGACCATGCAGAAATGACTCATGAGTCTGCTTTGATACCATATGACTTAAGTAGCCATTCTCAGCGCTTAAAATAACTAGGTTTTTCAATTGCTATACTAAGAAGCTGTGTTCCCCAAAACGTTACTATCATTAAACATTTTACCAGCTATAGTCACGTGAAAAAGAAAGAATGTCCTCTTTGACTTCTATATTTTACATATTGGGATGTAGTAAAAATGCCTGGTCCTTAGTAGTTCTTAAAAGTAGGTAAATACATTTCAGATAAACAACACATATTACACCATGTCATCCTTTATTTTACCAAAAGAAAGCCAAAATGTGTGAAAAATTAACTATCCCTTGTGATTCAATAGCTTATAGAACCATCTTTAAGCACCAATATCATATGATTTTATCAGTCTCTCACATAATTGTAGAGGAATTTTGGCCCATTCCTTTTTTTACAATATTGCTTCAGGTCCTGGGGCTACAAAACAAAGCAAAAATCATCACCACTTCTCCATCACGCTTGAGAGTGGTATGAGATGTTTGTGCTGATAGTCTGTATTTGGTTTTTGCCAAACCTGGCATTGTGCATTATGGCCAAAAGTTTTCAATTTGGTCTCGTCTGTTGAAAGGACAGTGTTCCAGAAGTGTTGTGATACAACTTAGCAAATCTATCATTGCTGCTGTCCTGTTCTTTTTAGAGAAAAGAAGCTTTCTCTTGATAACCCTTCAGTCTTTTTCTAATTGCTCTGTCACAAAATTTAAAATTTAGCATGCTAATTGATACTTGCAAAGTCTGAGATATAAAACTTGGATTTTTTTGAAAGTTTTCTGTGCATTGCATGGTCTGACCTTGAATATGCTGGGATAGCCATTCTTGGGAAGATTGGCAACTGCCTTGGATGTTTTCCACTTGTGAATAATCTTCCTTACTGTAGAATGATTTATTCAAATTGTTTGGAAATGGCTTTAAAATTCTTCCCAGATTGATGGGCAGCAACAATAGCTTCTGTAAGACCATTGCTGTCTTTACTCTTGGAATTGTGTTAATGCACACCTAAATGCTGTAAACCAGCAGCTCACAGTCTTTGGTGTATCAGGGACCAGTTCCGTGGAGAGAGATTTTCTGAAGACTGCATGG
The DNA here is from genome assembly GCF_009769535.1 of Thamnophis elegans. Lineage (NCBI taxonomy): Eukaryota > Metazoa > Chordata > Lepidosauria > Squamata > Natricidae > Thamnophis > Thamnophis elegans. Next base: position 45,257,526 of record NC_045550.1, read on the forward strand.
TTTCATGTGTTGCCTGCATCCTTCAGATGCAGCTTTGCTTATTTGCGCAGCATGGTTTCTGGAATGCCGCAACCCAGTGCCTGTCCACAGATCACAGATGGGGACCCCTGCTGTAGACCAGCAAACTCCTAAAACTTTGGCTTTTATGGAGGTAATCATACTTGCTGATGATGATCAATTGATCAAGGGCACTTGAGTAGCAGCAACTCGCTGCTATTTAGCCTCTTTATACCTACGGATGCAGTAAAGGTATTAGTTTTTCACATTTCTCCATTTTGGCTTTCTTTTTGTAAAATAGCAATAGCACTTAGCCTTATATACTGCTCCAGAGTCCTTTACAGCCCTCTCTAAGCACTTTACAGAGTCAGCATATTGCCCCCCAAAATCTAGATCCTCATTTTAGTGATCTTGGAAGGATGGGAGGCTCAACCTTGAGTTGGTGAAATTCGAACTGCTAGCAGCTGGCAGTTAGCGGAAGTTGTCTGCAGTACTGCATTTTAACCATTGCACCAATGATAACATGGTGTAATATGTCGTGTTGTTCATCTGAGATTTTACTACCTACTTTTCAGAACTGCTGAAGATCAGATGATTTTTACTATGTCCTGATATATAAAACTGAACTCAAAGAGAATGTACTTTCTTTTTCACATGACTATATATTAACACATTTGTCATTAATAATTGACATGTGAAAATGATTCTGTTTTGAAATTGATTAACCTTCTTTGGACCAGAATATTAATCTTCCCATTTAATATATATTGGATTTATTCAACCACTTAGATTCATTGGGTGTTGACTGATTTATTTAATAAATGATAATGATAATTAACCATGGTAGTTGGCACTGAATTAAAAATTAGAATTAAATCTGAAGCTGTGTTTCTTGAAAACTCATCCATCTAAATGTCCAAAAACACTGGAAATGTTTCCTGACTAATTGCTATATGTTAGCGTAACGTCTGTGTAGCGCAATATCGCCACAGTCAGTACTTCTATAGGTTAAATATAAATGTAAGATAGGAATGAGAAACGCTTTTTCTATAGTTCACGCCATGGTATCTGTAAATAAACATTTACAATGAAAATAATTCAGGAAGGTAATTCAAATCGTGAATTCTTCAGCAAGTACAGCAATGAATTAAGTGGAAAACAAGACAAAAATTAATTGTAATACATGCAACTTCCATTATTTTTCAAGCTATTGCCTCCCCTCACCTTCCCCTTTCCATTTAAGGATATAGACAAGTGCCACAAAATAGATTTACTCATGGGTTTATGCGTTTCTACCCATTTTCTAGTATGAAGAATGTAGCCCCAAGCACATAAGTAAACTCTTATCTCTGAGCATGCAAATAGCCTCTCAGCATGAATAGCAACCAAAAACGCTTTAGCTGAAATCATAGGAAAGAAGTCTCTGCTTGATTTGCTTTCCCTGCTGCAAATATGTGTCTTTCCCTGGTTAAAGAAAAGCTGCAGAACTGGGACACTTTTGCAGCTCAGTGTGCTGAAAGAGGATCAAAACATGAGTTATGTGTGCTTTTCAAAACAGGGCTCTGTCATCATTGTGCTTTCTGCTGGTAAATTGGATATAATAGAATATTAGAAATATATGTTGGATAACCCATGTGATAAAAAGATCTTACCGAAGTACAGTCAAATGGATTTTCATTATCGTAATAAAAATTCAAGGCTACTCAAAGGAACATATTTAAGTTTTCTGAAGTAAGAAATTACAGTATGTCACAAATAAATTCTTTACTTGATTTGCTGATTTTCTATCTATGTGGATAGGTTTAGATACAAGATGGCTTGAATAGTGTAATCCAAGAAATAGTGAGAAGTGCCTCATTGTGCTGTCTGATCCTGCAAATATAAACCTTTGTAAATCTATATACTTAACTACAGAGGTACTTTGTGGGAAAGGACTGCATCTGCATAGTTAAGTTCTATATATCCCACTTAATATGTGCCTTAGAAGAAGAAAGAGGAGGAAAGAGAATTAAGAACCATTAGACTACATAATCCAAGATGTCAAACTAATCTGACAATAGTATGGCTGCTTCTGTTTGTCAGAATATCTTTTCCCAATGGAATGAGACAATTGGTGCTTATAATGGGATCCACTAGAATTGGAGTAGAGTTAAATCTAATTAGAATTCCAATCTATTGGGTACTTTATAGTTCAAGGTTTCATAAACTTAATGATTTGCCCAGGTTCGCCTGGTGCGCCAGTTGCGACCCTACCTGAACCGGGATGCTCTCACAACAGTCACTCGGGCCCTTGTGACCTCTAGGCTGGAATACTGCAATGTGCTCTACATGGGGCTGCCCTTGAAGAGCATCCGGCGACTTCAGCTAGTCCAGAACGCAGCCGCGCGAGTGATTGTGGGTGCACCTCGGTTCACCCACATAACACCTATCCGCGAGCTGCGCTGGCTACCTGTTGATCTCCGGGTGCGCTTCAAGGTGCTACTTGTCACTCATAAAGCCCTTCATGGTAGTGGGTCTGCGTACTTGAGAGACCGCCTCCTGCCAATTACCTCCCTGCGACCAATTAGATCACATAGATTAGGCCTCCTCCGAGTTCCATCTGCCAGTCAGTGCCGACTGGCAACTACACGGAGGAGAGCCTTTTCAGTAGTAGCTCCGACCCTTTGGAACGATCTCCCCGTGGAGATTCGTACCCTCACCACCGTCCAGGCCTTCCGCACAGCCCTCAAGACCTGGCTAGCCCGTCAGGCCTGGGGACAAAGATAATTGCCCCCACCCGAATGATGAATGAATGTTGCTTATTATTTTACTTCTATGTATTGTGTGTGTCTATTGTTTGTATACCCCCTCCCCTCATTTTATGTAAGCCGCCCTGAGTCCCCTCAGGGAAAAGGGCGGCCTATGTATTAATAAATACTAAATACTAAATGATAATCTTAAAATGAATTTATGCAATTTCATTTCTGAATAAAAGTGGTGTCTTGCACAGGTGAAATAACATATTCTGGGCTTTATTTCCAACTACACCTAAAGAAAAAGCTTTTAAAAAGTGAGTCTTACTCACAGTTTGAAAACTTCAAGCTGGTAAAAAAACCAAAACCCAAGGGTGTCTCCAGATATATTAATCCCTCCTTGAGGTGATAGCAAGATATTTATCAGTCATTCATTTGCTGCCCAGTCTTCAGATAAAACAAACATTGTAGGTTGCTGAAGCAGAACATAAACCTAAAAATATGTTATTAGCTATGATTAAATGAACATGGGCATCAGCATGTGATTAAATGAACACGGGCAACATGATTCTTTGCTCATACTAATTCATAGTCTTCAGAAATTAAAATTCGATATGTTATTATGTTCCAGCCCTGTTTCATTAAAAGCAGAAATATCCTTCAAAAATTTAAGGCTATTTCTACACTGCAACGTAACTTCTCAAAATCAGCTGCTGGTTTTAAACACTTCATTTTGTTCCCTTTTGAAAATGTGTTTCATGGTACAAGTCACAGCAGATGGCAGTAGCTAGCTGACCTTGCCTCTTCTTAAAAAAGCTAACCAGGTTTGGACTTGATTACTATTTATACCAAGAGCTACAGGCTACACTGCTGAATTAACAAAAACCAACCAAACACACCTTTGAAACCTGCAAAAAAATTGAAATTATAGCCTAACACTTATACGAGTCTTGATTATGTGATAAGGAAGGAACTCAAAATAGAGAATTTGGTCACATTTCAAGCTGCTATCCACCTACCTCTGCATAATAAACCAATTAGAGGTTAGGGATTTCCCCCTACCCCATATCCTATTTTATGCAATAATGCCAATTTTTGGACCGAATTATTTTTGTTTGTTGTTTTGGCTGGCTAATTCTCCCACGCCATTTTTTCCCCAGTTTCCATTGTTTGCTGATGGACAGAGTCCCAGTGTTTTTTATACAACATTTTCCCAATAATCCATTGACTTAATCACCAAGAGCAAAATTCATTTGTAAGGAGACTTTATCTTTAGAGTACTTATAATACTAGTGCTATTCTACACTATAATGCAGCTTTCCATGATATACCCAAGAGTTATTTTCCCCCTATTCCATTAATTTTTTTCATGTTCTATCAATTGATTACAAAGTACTGCAGATTTATATTGAAATAGTGTAATTTATTAAAAGAACATAGAAACAAGAAAAATATGTGCTTTTCTGCAATTCAAAGTTTTCTGCAAAACTAAGACTACTTATTTAAACACTGACAGGTTAAAGTTCAGTATTTTTAAATCCTGCTGAATGTGTCCATTATTAAACTTGTTCTATGGAAATAAGTCTGATTTTATGCATATTTAGCCAAATTAAAAGCTATGTCCAGTGGTAATGATTATAATTTATTAAACTTATTTGCCACCCAACTCTCAACAACTGATACTTTCTCCCATTAAAGTGCTTGTAGAATTAAACTTTTTTGAGCTTTTAAATTTTTCTACTAATACTTTCGTTGTTAGTTGCAAAGCCGTCTCTAACCCATCGTGACCTCATGGACAACGTTCCTCCAGGCCTTCTTTCCTGTCCTCTACCATCCTCTGGAGTCCATTTAAGCTCACGCCTACTGCTTCAGTGACTCCATCCAGCCACCTGATTCTCTGTCGTACCCTCAATCTTTCCCAGCATTAGGCACTTCTCCTTAATGATACTTAGTTCTTCTTTAGTAGTAATTATATTATGTGATATATAAGCATACCCCAATTTTTTTTATTTCAGTCAGTATATTCTCCTATTAAAATCAATAAATTGTGGGTGGAGTAGCAGACTTTAAAAGTGGGATTATGTCCCTATGTTTTCATAGGAAAAAACATCATGAAGTGTTTTTTGAATTTCCAAATCCTGCACATAATATCTTTTCATATGAAATACTACAGTTAGAAGTCAATAATAATGTTAAACCAAATTAGGATTGCTTCCTATTTGATTTGCAGCAGTTGTTATTAGGTCTTATAGATGTTTCCTGGGTCTTTATCCTTTCAACATGTAGCATATAATGTGAATTATAAATCTTGGGTTATTTTTATTGGCTGAACAGAAATGGTTGCAATGAATTAACAATATTACCATAGAGATTTAATATGTTTTTGATGTTGCTGAAAAGTACAGAGCACAAATGATATATGGCTTCTATCATATTCAGTATAATAGTATAATTTCAGTGCCTTTATATGTATGAATGTATTTACTTGACTTTTTCTGCATCCTTTTTTAAGGACACAGAAGCACAGATTTTTTTTAACACCATTCCCTGAAACAGTGCCTCGAGGTCCCCTGATGTTCTATTTCCTAACAATCTGCTGGTTTCAATTTACTTTGGCAATCCTCTCTCCCCTCTCTCTTTCTCTCTCCCTCCCTCCCTCCCTCTCTCACCCCCCCTCTGACTTACAGTTAAGTAGCAACCTTTGCTTGTAATTGAAACAGTATGTTTTCATTTCAGAAAGTTGGTTTTACTGTGCAATTTTTAACATGTGCATTATAAGAAACCTTGGGATGGAGGGAATATGCTGTATGTAGAATAGGATGGATGGAATAAGGATAGGGACACGATAGATCACAATCCCATTAAAATGGAAGTATCACAAAATGCTTGATGAAAACTTGTAGCCCGGTGTAAATAAATTTGGAAAAACCAGCAGGAGATAACTATTGATATGAACCTATTGTTGATCCAATTTTTAATGACCATTTTGCCATGGTTATAAAACATAGTAATCTTATTTTACTGATTTAATGTCAAGATTCTGTCCAGAACTGCCATAATTTTATGGATTGGTGAAAAAGCACAAATTTTGTTTTGTTTTGTATTTTTATAAAGGAGGGATTAAATATTTAATACGTGTATATTTAGATCGTAGAGTTTTCTGGTAGACTCGAGGGAGGGGCTACTTCTGGGATATTCTCACAGCCTGATTGGTCCAAAAGACTGAGGGAAATCAGTGACCAACAAGGAGGAGGTCCCAGCTCCTTCCCTTTTTTTAGAGGTGGTAAAGAATCAGTGGGCCTTCCACCTTTCCCAATTCTGGGAGCCACAATCGCCGTTTCTACAACATGGAGCAGGCCTTCTTCCAGGCACTTCAATTGCCTAATGTGGACACTCCAGTAGCCACCCTTGCCAATGTCTCTTCAGTAGTGTCAGGGGACGTGGCTGGTAAGTTGAAACCGGAGGACAAGTGGGCAGAACTTATGTTACGTAAGGGGGGCGGAACAGGCACTCGTGCAACCTCCTTCTATAGCCCAGCATAGCTCCATGCACTGACCTAGGGGGTATCCCTAATGTGCCAAGCCGCGGGAGCTGGGGAGTGGGCAGAGCACCACGTGGCTTGGCGCCTTAGGGATACCCCCTAGGTAAGTGAATGGCGCTCTGCTGGAGAGGGGGTTTGCCGGGCGATTGCTCGTGAGCTTGGTTACCTCATGGCTGCTTTGCCCCTGAGGCTGTGCCCGGCTCTTCAGGAGCCAGTTCACAAGGGAGCAGCCATCTGGCAACCCCAAAACAATAAGCCATCCCCTATAATAAGCCCAAGGCCATATTTTGTGAGTAAAAAGAAAATCAGACCTTGTCATATTTTCAGGGAAACACGGTAGATATGGGCATAACATAAGGAAACTGGATATGAACAGTGATTTGAAAAGGAGGATTAGAAAACTTTGTTATTAAATATTATCGATGTTTAGCTAGATAGGACATAAGGATTTAGTGTTAGTGGAGGATTTTATAAATAGTAATTGAAAGGCCAGTATGTGGTTACGTATTAAATTTTGGTATATTGTATAATGAAGGACGCTTAAACAATTATAGTCAAATGAAAATGGAGATATGATGATGGTGACATGTATAAATATGTTAAAATGCTTGAGTTAATATGAATTATGTTTGTTGACTGTGGAAGAGATGTACAAAAATCTTTTTGTAACCAACTGATGCACTTTCTACAGCATGTAAAGAAGGACGTTATGTTTGTTTTAAATAAAAAATAAAAAATATTTTAAAAAAAGAAATAGGATGCCCCAGAACCATATTATTTCAGCAGTAGCCTTCTGCCAGAATCTAAGATGTGGTTGTGTGAATCAACAACTTTTCAATTTCCTAAGTTTTCCAGTTTTTCCTTTCTACATCATTTTTACTAACAGCTGTGCAATTTAGTAAGTATTAAAAGTAAACATCCATACTACTTTTTGGTAATTGTTATTACTAAATAACTATGGTAAATAAGTTTGATTAAGTGTGTATAAATATGGGTAAACTAGGTTAAATATCATTAAATATAAGTATAAAACTAATTTTGTAATGGTGTGGATAAGACTAATTAAATTTCAGGCTTCAATGGAAAAGCTGACATTAAGAATGAACTTATAAAAAAGGTCAAGAGATATAAGATACATTTATTCAAATTTGCTTTTCATTTTACTCCATTTAGAGCCTTAACCTTCTCTTATTCTAACAGACCTGTTATTTAGTGGGGAAAATACATGCCAGGATGAAAAGCTTCTATATGAATTGTGTGCATTGATCAAAAGAAGTGATAAAACAAATACTTTTGGTTTTGAAAATCTCTAGGAGCAGAAATGTTGTCATTTGAGAAAGGGTGCTTATATTTGATTTAGAACTAGTAAAAGTGTACTACCCTGTTTCCCTGAAAATAAGACCTCCTTGTATAATAAGCCCAATCGAGCTTTTGAGCCCATGCCAAAATAAGCCCTCCCCCGAAAATATTGCAGCACAGCAGCAGCCATGAGGTGACTACTCTCTCCACCTCCAGCACTTCAAAAATAATAAGACCTTGGTTTATTTCGGGGTTAAAAGAAAATAAGACCCCGTCTTATTATCAGGAAACACTATATTATGCATAATTGCAAAAGTATAATAGTTCTATTGGCAGTATGTAGAGTATTTGCTGCGGGATTGCCTGAGCAGTCTTTCTGTTCATATCAGCCCACCAAACCAGATAGAAATCAGACAGCTCTCTCTGCATGAATCTGAAACGTACCAGAATTGATTATTGTGTCGGTGAGTAGTCTGCTTATTAATATGGTGGCAATGAGCCAGCCATCAGCAATTAGATAGCTCAGGGGAACAGCTGACATCTGGACCACCTGTTTAACCCAACGCAGGAGAATCAGCAGTGCAAGGTGAAATTAGGCTAGACTGGAGGCTTCATTTCATTCAAGGACATTGATAATAAGAACAAGAGGAGAGCATTTGTGCTATGTGGCAATCTCCCCTTTGTTGTCCTTACTCTTGGTGGAAGGGGCAGTGATGGTTGAAAAGGGACTAGACAGGCATGTTTCCTGGGTAACTGGGAAGGTGTCCATTCTCCACGAAATGTGAGAATCCATGCAAATCTAATTTGCTTTAAAATATTTTGCAGCTACTGTTGTTCTAAACTAAATTCTGAAAATGGGAAGATGGAATAGGGTTAAAAAGTAGTTACAATGAGCTTTCTATTTAATATCATTACTGTTGCTACTATATTTATTTATCTGAAAATTGGGTAAGAAATTAGTTGAATCAACATAGAAGTGGATATGGTTGCGAGGAGAGGGTGTCTGATGAAAGGAGAACTGTTTTTTGAGAAAACATTTTTAGGATTTTAAGGTACATGCTAGAGCTGGTGACGAGGAGGGAACAATGGGATTACATTACAAAGAACAATTACAGGTATTTCTATGTAATAAATATGCCATGTTTATTTCAAATCAGAAGTGTATAGGACTGAAATGAAAGCTAGTATGGGTATCTATAAATGGGAATTTGCAGAGATATTTTAAAATGCTAACCCAGAAGTAAAGGGAACCAATTTAAATCATCTCCCTAAAGTGCTTAATCAAACATAGAAAAAAAACCCCAATCATTTATTATTTTCATTAGAACTTAATTTATATACAACAGGTACGTATTTAGCATTCAGCATTTTCTCTTAGCAGATATACCAAGCCACTGGAAATAACAAGATGTCCAACTAGCAAAAATTAGACTCTTTAATATTGCCTGCCTGCCTGCCTATCATGCTTAAACAGACAAAAACCCTGTTTTACAAGTAGCAAGAGAAACTTAGAACTCTTAGAAGCGTACAATAGAACAAGTCCGGAGTCAGCAACAAACAGAAGTCAGCAAAATTAAATAATATTCTAACTTTTCCATAGACCTCCCTTCCCCCAAAAAAACCAATAATCCAATAAGGATACATATGCATTTGTAGGCCCCTAATCTGCCTGGCCATTTGCTTAACCGTTGGTTTCTTCGATAGAATCAATTAGGCTAGGCAGGAAAAAAAAATCCAACCTGATGACAAATAATAAAAAAAGATTAATTTCTCTATGTCAGAACACTCAAAACCCTTAACAAAATTGTCATTATTGTGACCTTTAAACAAAAACTCTTGAAATAAGGCTTTTGTTATAATCAAAACAGCTGTTTCCAAACCAGAAAATTCCTATATTGAAGTGGTTTGGCCATTCATACTCCAAACAGTTTAAGTTAAGTTGGGCCACTTTTGATAAGGTCAGACTGTCACATTCCAGCATTGGAATCCTCTGTTGAAACCAAACAGGCCATTCCATACACAGAATGAGATGTTTAAGAGTTGGGACATTTTAACATGAAAACATTGTTCATGCCTTTACATTTCTGGTGATATGAATTTCAGTGTAGATCTGATATAAGATTACAGTAAGAAAGTTTAAAGTTTTACATTTTCCCAGTTAAGATCCTCATACTGATAGGATCCCTGAGCTGCTAATTTGTAACAGCAGTAATTTTGCTCACAGGGCTAAAACAATGCCAAGAAGATAATGTTTCATTTATTCCGAATTTCATTAAAATAAGTAAAAATTAAAATTAAATATCCGCTGAAGTAGTGCTTTGCCCAGCACAGAAAATGCTATATCTTAAAACAGGGAGGATTAAAACAGGGCCTTAAATGCCCTCAAATCGTTCTTTTTTTATGCAAAAAGCAGTCATTCTAGAAAGGCAAACACAGCTGTGAATTTGGTTACAACATAGAAGATTGTTTGTTAAAACAATTTACAGTTAATAAGATGCAAATGATATAGAAAGGAATTAATTTTCATAAACTACAGTTGACAAAATATGCTAAACTAGCCATTTTATTCCCCCATTGTCGTTAATTCAGGAGTGACTATTTCTTTTATCCATGTAAAGAAAAAAATATTTTTTCTGCAAAAATTATCTTGGTATAAGGTAAAGGTTCCCCTTGCACATATGTGTTAGTTGTTCCCGACTTTAGGGGGCAGTGCTTATCTCCATTTCAAAGCTGAAGAGCCAGTGCTGTTTGAAGGCATCTCCATGGTCATATGACCAGCATGACTAAGCACCGAAGGCACACGGAACTCTGTTACCAAAGGTGGTCCCTATTTTTCTACTTGTATTTTTACATGCTTTCGAACTGCTAGGTTGGCAGACAAGTAACAGGAGTTAACTCTGTTACGTGGCGCTAGGGATTCGAACCGCTGAACTGCCGACCTTTCTGATCGACAAGCTCAGTATCTTAGCCTCTGAGCCACCCTGTATCTTGGTATAGGGTTGTTATTTTTTTGTAACCATAACTTTTAACATCTATTAAAACTCCAGTTACAGGAGTTTAAAAAACTCCAGTTATAGGATGGAATATTGCTTTCCATGTTATAATTCCTTTTATAATTACGAATGTTTTCTTTCCTGTATCCTATACTAACAAGAAAGAATTTTATTTCCCAGAGTACCAAATTTTGCAGCTTTTCTCTACTTGGCAAGTTGGAATGAAAGTTCCTTAGCTTGGTTAGAAATAACATAACATAGAATTCCATAGGTATGTGATGAATTATAAATAAGTCACCTTTCCATTGCTAGATATGAAGAGGTTTATACTGTGCATTTTAATGAGACTCAAATATACAATTTACTGCAGTGGAGTTTATATCTTATTGCTGAGATATTTACTTCATCTCATTTACATATTAGTTTCTGAGCATTGTTAGAAAAGGCTGTGCCAAAATTTATGTCATTTTTATTGCATGAAAATTTATACCTATTCATTGATATATATATAAACAAATTTTCATGGTATGCCTTCTGTATTGTCTCTTTCCTATATTCTCTCATATGCGGATTTTGTACAAATTCCTTAAATAGTAAACAGTTCTGCAAAGTTGGGAAATCCAAATATAGAAGAATAAGTGCATTTGCACTCATTTATTAATATCATTTTATCTCTTTTTCTTAATGTTTACTATAGAAGTTATTTCTAATATTTATAATATGTGATTTGAAAGGATCATGCACTAGGTAATTCATAATTTTTTTAACCATGTCCGAATCCAGCAGAAATTTTCAAGCTCACTGAGGTGGAACCAGAAGTCTAGTAAACCATGACAAACTAACATATGTTTCTACCACTTAGGGGGCCTTCTAATCCAACCCCCTGTTGGATAAAGACTTTATACCATTTCAGACAAATGATTGTCGATTCTCTTCTTAAAAACCTTCAGTGGTGGAACACCCATAACTTCTGAAGGCAAGTTGTTCCTCTGATTAATTCTTCCGTCACAAAATTTCTCCTGATTTGGGGGCTGGCTCTCTCCTTGATTAATATATAGCTCATATGGATTAATAGAAATGACTTGATACCTCTAATTTGTGTTTCCAGTTACCTTTTTTTAAATAAATGTTCCAAACATGCAGCTGTTGCAGTTATTCAGCTATTCACCAATGTATGAAAATGTGGGAAGTTGGCCAAACCATACATAATAAATGGATGCATTATCCTAATCAGAATAATATTAATTAAAAAACCCCTTGTGAATGGGATAGTAAAGTTTTCCATATGGATATGGAACATAGCTAATTTATTGTTAAGTCATTTTGTTTGGACTTTAAGTATGCCTAAAACTAAATCATCGCCTTAATTCAGTAGAGCCCAGTGAAATACTATGCTTAAATGTAGGTAGAAACATTGGCCATCTAGGTTTATCTAATGTGATGGACAATAGTTTTCCGTGCTTTTAAACAAATCAGACTTTTAAAAGTGCTGGTGATTCAGTATGGGAACTTTTGCAAGCAAAATATGCACTTTATCACGTACATCCTGTATGTATACATTTTATATAACTATGTACATCTCTTGATTTAGCCATCCATGTTAATTGATTCTAGACATTTTGACATATGAAATAAATGTTCTGTATAACAATAGGCAGTTCCTAAAAAAGCATAATGAATACAAAAGTGTAAGTGCTGTAGGTTTTAGTGCTTCTATTTTAAATAATTGAGATAGAAGTGTTTAATTTGGTTGATATAGTGGCTTTTGCCATTAGCCATAAAATGGCTTTGTGCTTTTATCTGCTGTTCTCAAAAAAGTTAGAAATGCTTTTTGAGGAACCAGTCATATATTTCCCTGGAACATTCTATCAGGATCCTGATAAAAGCAAATTATTAGTCCATTTTATTTCATATTGTTCTCACAGCATCTCAAATATATGAAAGAGTCACAAAAGTTTATAAAATGGATATGTGGATATACAATGGATAAATTCCTTCAGCTCTTGACCAGGACTGTGGCTAAATACCATCCATTTTTCTTTAGAAAAAAATAATTATTATTTTAGAAAACAAGACATGGATATTGGTGCTTTGAGTATTAGTGTTTGGCTTGTAAATAGAGGACAAGAGCTGAGGTGGTGCACTGGTTAGAGTGCAGTACTGCAGGTTACTTCAACTGACTGCTAGCTGCAATTCAGCAGTTCAAATCTCACCAGGCTCAAGGTTGACTCAGCCTTCCATCCTTCTGAGGTCGGTAAAATAAGGACCCAGATTGTTGGGGGCAATAGGCTGACTCTGTAAACTGCTTAGAGATGGCTGTAAAAGCACAATGAAGTGGTATGTAAGTCTAAGTGCTATTGCTATTTAGAACTTAAATAGTCTATTTCATTTAATACATAGTCTTCCATAAACTGCCATGCATGGAAATATAAACGTTGGTGTTATTTTGACTTTAATTTTACCTCTGATTCAGGTATGCAGTACACACACATGAGGGGTGGGAGAGTCTTATTTCTATCTATTCCCCCCCCGCCCCCAAAAAAGAGGGTGAAAATTTGGGGGCATCTTACATATTGAATGTAGCCAAAAGCGTAAGACACAGAGGAGGCGATGATCTGTGACAATCCCTGCAGCCTGGAACAGCTGATTGAAGCCATTCCGGGAGGCTGATCCACCCGCCAATCAGCTGCTCATGCTGAATCACGCTGCAACAATGTGTTAAAGCTGACCTGGTTGTTCACTATTTCCTGCAAGGAAATAGAGTTGTCAGAGTTTGCAGTAGCAATCACATTCAGAAAGCACACACAAGTAACTGATTCAGCAGGATTCAATAACTTCTTTTGATACCTAATATAACACATTAAGCAAATATACAATACCAAAGTTTTCCAATGTGGTAGTTCAGCAGAAGTTTCACTTTCAGTTTTAGTTTTCAGATATCAGTACAGCATACAGCTTTAATACAGAATAAGCCACACCCAGGCCTCTTGCTGTCTCCTTCCTTGTTGTCCACAAAGAAAATACTGTTTGTTTCCAAACAGTCCTCAACTCTCTCACACACTGACAGAACACTAGCCAGATGAATACCATGGATGCTTGTAAACAGAGGCAATTCCCACCCCCCTTATTTTCCTCTCCAAAAACTAAGGTGTGTCTTATACTCTGAAGCGTCTTATGAAAAATACTTTGTCTGTCTGTCTGTCTGTCCGTCCACCCACCCATCCATCCATCCATCCATCCATCCATTCAACCAACATAACTTGGCATAATATTTTTTTAAGTTATGATCTCAAAATAGTAAAACTAAATAAAAACAATATCCACAAGAAATTTATTCGGGGGATGTTACAACATTTTAATGATGTTTTTATGCTTATACCAGATCAAAAATAATATAACAAAGTAAGAAAACCTAAATGATAATTGGTGTAGTATATCACAAGGGAGATTATAATAACAGCTTTATTTTAAGTTTAAAAGAAAATCTTAGCAATAATAATACTCCATTATACTCAAAGTAGTCTCAAACTAGGGCAAAACAAGAAGCAATGGCTGGAAACTAATCAAGGAGAGAAGCAACTTAGAGAGGAGAAATTCCCTGACAGTGAGAACAATTAATCAGTGGAACAGCTTGCCTCCAGAAGTTGTGAATTTCCCAACACTGGAAGTCTTTAAGAAGATGTTGGATAGCCATTTGTCTGAAATTGTATAGGGCTTCCTGCCTAGGCAGGGGGTTGGACTGGAAGACCTCCAAGGTTCTTTCCAACTCTGCTATTGTATTGTATTGTTTATTATTTGCTGGATAGATGATTAAATTCACGGAAGAAAGGAAATATGTTTTTAAAAGTGAAAGAAAATCTTACAACTCTAGGATCCCGCTGTTTATCTGATTTTGTGTTAGAGCAGTGGGCAACATTCAGTTATTTCTGGCTTAAAAAATACAGCTTTAACATTAGCAGTACTTCTACTGAATGAGGGCATAAATTTCAAAGCATGGAAAATAATTTTAGGGGAATAATATAAAATAAAATTAAGGCTTCAGTTTCAGCAAGAAATACCTCAAAAACTCATGTCAATCTGTGAGAAAACATCTGGTAAAAGGTATTTTTCATCTAACAAGAACAACATTTTAGAAAATACAGTCTTTCTGCAGAATTGAACAGTACTTTAGAAAATATGTTCTGTTTTTAAATATGCTTTAGTTAGTATCCATATATTATCTCAACAAAATAAAGAACTTCAATTCTTAGCAATATACTGTCAATGTATTGAATAAAATTCTTCAGGTTTTTAATCTTTTTCTTTGGTTTCCACAATAGGCTTCATAATCTGTTAACTTTCTGAAAAAAGAAAGAATGTAAAGTATTGGGACGATAGATATGATATAGCAACATAGGAAAGGATTTTGTTATATATGGTAGGTATTGTAGATTTGTAGATTGGCAACATACTAAATGGTGGAAATAAATAAAGTAATCCTTAAAGCTTGTATATAAAATCTTAAAATCTATTAGCCCTTCCTGTAGAATACAGTAAAAGCATAATGGGCAGGATATGGAAAAATGTATATTGTGCAATGCTGTTTGTTCCTTAGTATACCACAGTCTGCTATGTAGAATTCAGACCCAACTGCATTAACACACAAGAAACTTGTCTTAGTAAACATTATGTCCCCTCTGTCTCTATTCGAATTCTGAAGAGACTTGAACAGCACGTCTGCACACTTAAATTGGTTGAAAATAAAGATGCTTGTGGGCATTTTTGTCATCTGGAAAACATGTGTACAGCTTTTCATGCTGTGTCAAATGCTGGTACCTCAAAGAGTTTTACTGCAACATCACCCAAGGACATTTATACCGGTTGATTATATATTATTTCTCAGCAGTGCTACAATCAGTCTGAACTGCCCAGCTGACATATCCTTGTTGGCAGCTTCCATATTAGCTGGGACAGCTAGCCAGGCTGGGAGGCTGAGTAAATAGGCAGAAAATGTGTAGGGTGCATCTGTCAGGGAAGTGAATTGATCTGTCACTCACTGGGCAATTTAGATATAAGAACTAAACGAGAGAAGTATGCGTAGAAGATATGTCAGTAATGAGTAACAGGCAGTTTGCAAAGGCAAAGGGGGGTAATGATTTGATGGGCAGTTTTAACTGCTAACAAGACAGATAAGCCATAAATTGTTGCACCTATTTTGTATTGAATTTTTATTATTTGGGATGTTGCCAAGCATTTTCTTCTTTTGTAATCCCATATGGCTCAAAACGTTATTTTGTACAGTAGGAAAAAAAATATTGCACTCTTAATTCTTCTAGGTGATTTCTATAATTAGTGTTAGTTAATTACTATTTCTTTATTTGTTTAGCTGATTTGGTGAACTAAGAGCTCAGTGTAGTCAAATCTGTATTTTCTGTTTCATTTAAAAATCCTTTGTGTTTGACCTTGTATTTTTCTTTATTGATTGCAGAGATGCACTGCTAGGAAATGCATAATTTCTACATATGCATAATTTCATAAGGAAGTGAAGAGCTAATATCAGCCATTCATATAGAAAGCCTGCTGCTTGATGATAAACAATTGAAATATACCTCTCCCAATCATAACAAAGTTTTCTACATATCTGAAAGGAGATTAACAAAAAACAGATGCAATGTTCTTTTTACAATAAATTGTGTTTACTTCTACATCTCTTCCACTAGCACTTCCTTTTCCCCTTCTATTTATGTGTAACCTGTATAAAAATCAAGATACTTTACAAATAATTTAGCATTCATTCAAATTATTTATTTACTTAAGTTAAAACATTTATATAACAGCCAGTCTTATTACCAATTCTGAGAGGCTTCCAATAATAGCCCCCCCCCCCCCACAAAAAAATGGTCAGCATTAGTTTAAATTTGTGATGCTTTGGGGAAAAAAACCCTTGATTTTCCCATGGTTTACTGGCAAACAGTGGAACTGACTATAGAATGTTGAGCAAATATTTCAAGTTCCAAAAGACACAATGGAAAAAGCTTTCTTGAAATCATATATAGATCCAGGAATAAATGGGCACTGAGGTGAATAAAATTCATATGGAAGTCCATATAAAATAAAATATCAGATCCTCTTGTAACTTGTCTATTCTTATTCATATCCATATTGACACGGTGGCCTTATAGTAGTCACAATTAAATGAAATTTCTTTTTTAAAATTTCTAATACAAATTCCTTCTATTAGACCATGAGTGTCAAACTTGCAGGCTGAAGGCATCATGTGCTGGCCCCTGCAGTTTAGTGAAGGGGGAAAAAATCCCGATATGTCACGTGATAATGCCATGACAACGTGAGTATGATACCCTGCATTAGATTGGAAATGCCATGCTACTCAGATTTTTACGTTTATAAAATTAGATGATAGACTTGATAAACAGAGTTGTGGTAAAATAATGCCATTCTTCTATATGACATGTTCATTAGCCTTCTCGTTTTGGGAAAGATTAGTAATAAGTAAATATTTCTTCAGATCACACATGAGTCTTGGGGTCTACCTGAACACATTCATAGAGTTTTCTTCGTAACAGTATAGAAGTGGTTTGTCATTGCCTGTTTTTCTTTGCTTGTTTGTTAATTGGTTTTTACTTCTCAACCTAGGATATAGCCCTGGTATTTTCTGATGGTCTCCAATCAAAGTACTAGTGAAGACTGACTCTGTTTAGCTTTCTGAGATAAACCAAAGTTAGCTAGATGTTGC
Source organism: Thamnophis elegans (assembly GCF_009769535.1). Classification (NCBI taxonomy): domain Eukaryota; kingdom Metazoa; phylum Chordata; class Lepidosauria; order Squamata; family Natricidae; genus Thamnophis; species Thamnophis elegans. Next base: position 45,274,821 of record NC_045550.1, read on the forward strand.
AATCTGTTGTAGAAATAATACTTCTTAAAATCCTTTTTTTTTTTTTTTTGACAGCAAGACACAAGGACATTTCCGCTTGAATCAGAACCATCTGAAGACTAGTTCATTTTCTCCTTTTGTTATGCTACCTGGTATTAAAATTCTTTGTATTTTGAGGGATATTTTTTTGTTTCAAAAAAAGGAACACTTTTATTTGGAGGTAACAGATCTTTATGCAGGACAGCAGAAATGTGAGATACTAGGGTGGTGAGAATGCTAATACTAGTGCTGTGCTTGCTTTAGAAATTATTAGGAAGAACAATTTTCTGGATATATCACTGCTCTTCTCTTCATTAATAATATTGAACTGAAAAAAAGATATGACTGCTTTAAGGAGTTACATTAGACTTGTGTAGAAACCTGAAAAAAGTTGGGCTGTTTAATGAACAGCAGAGAGTAGCATACTTTTCTTCTGTCATTAAAATATATCGTACTAATATTTTTAATATTCTAAGAGTGCATAGTCTTTATTTATTACCTCTTGTTTGTGATAATATTTTTAGATGTTAGCTGAACATTTACATTTTAGTATATTAATATTGCCAATAAAATATGTGTCTTATTTCCAGGCATAGTGAATGTAACCTAAATATTAGAACATATATTATACATATGTCTTATATTATGTCTGCACAGGATGCCTATTTCAATAACTTTAAACATGAATGAATTAGTTGCTTAGTTAGAAAGAATTTTGTGAGTAACACTTAGGATCTGGATGATCTCATCTAATTTTTTGGGGAGCATAAGAACAATCATTGGGATTGAAAAAAAAAAGGGAGGTTATCTAAATTGGAAGCAGAAATTTTCAGCCTTTTCCTGCTGAACTACAGTGGGGTCATTTAAATGATATTACACAGAATCCTAGATTTCTGCAACAATTTGAAGGTCATGTGAGGGAGTACTGGCCAAAAGAAAACAACAGAAATAAGTCAACAGGAAGAGACTGTACAAATAGAGGGATAAGAAGCAAGCCATTTTAAGCTAACCACAGCTTTAAAATTTATTTTAGGGCATATCTTTAGAATGCTTTAATTATGTTTGTGATATTGGGAAAGCATTTTTAAAATGTGAATTACAGTTTTCTTTTAACTGGATGTTCTGTTCATGAAACATTTTCCCAGAAGAATCTGGGTTTCAGTAGTACATTTATGTATATTGACTTTTCTTTCCACATGTGTAGATATTTTAGACAATTTTGGATGTTAGTTTCTGTTACCAAAAACAAACACTGCTGAGATGCTTCAAGAGATTGATTGTGGCATACAATTTCATGACTAAAGACAAGTTATCTGTTGCATTCAGCGCTGTCCTCGGCTCACAGAGATAACACTATCATGTCAAGTAGGATCCAACAAATGAGATTTACTTTTGGCCTGCACCTCTTGTTTTCAGCATGCTCTCTGATCCCACTAATAGATCTTCATGAACTATCTATAGATAAGGAAAAACCCTTTTACACGCAATTGCTTATACACCAACTTCTAGATGACTGGGGCATCTGAAAGCATTGGTGATCCAATCACAGGAAACCTTGAGTATACAGAAAAAATATGTATTAATTTTGTATTAATGTTAATATATTAAAATAGGAGGAAAGAGTATTATGTATGTTTGCTGAATTATTTATATATAAAAAGTAAAGGTGGGATAAAACAAATAAAATAAATTTCATTTTTCTAGTTGGCAATATTAAAAAATAATAAAAATGTGAAGCTGGATTTTTAAAAATGATATGACCAGAAAGGTAGGATTCTATGGACTAAAAATTGTTCTTAACTTTGCAAACTTATGAGGTACTATAAGGATGTTAGTATGTTTTCCACAAAATAAAAGGACAGGTCTGTACCTCAAGAAAAAGAAAGTAAGCAGAGAAATTGAAGTTACACAGTGAGGAATTTTTTTTTAATATTTGATATTTCAGATTAGTTGCAGGCAGCTGTAGGAGAGGAAAAAAACATACTACAGTTTTATGCTAAACCAAGCTGAAAATCTTTTATTTTACAAAAGCAATTTCAACATTTAGTGACTAGTCTGATTCATCAAGTCTTTTTTTTTCTCTGAAAAACATTTTTCTTTTCTCCAAGGTGCTGCGTAGAATTTAGCAAGTGACACTCAAACATTGTTTCCTTTCCCAATTCTATTTCAACAGAAATTGATTTGAACAAATTAAATAAAAAGTTTACACTCCCACACAATTACTAGTTAGAATGCTGTCTTACATAGGAGATAAATACAATAGCATTATGCTTGGTCAAACATTAGATAGAACAGATGAACAGCAAACTGTAATTTTCAGTAGTGGCCATGAGATGTAGTAGGATAAGTAAGATTTGGCAGAAGTTTAAGGGTGGAGAAAACATTGAAAAGATTAAAGATCTTTGAACAGATGGCTGTCTAGCAAATGCTTGGAAGAAGTTGACCAAGGTGTGGGAAAAATCATTCAGTGGTAGAAAGGTTTGTAGCATGTAATGAAAAACAATATAATAAACTGTTCTGAACAACAAATATTTTTCCTTCTAAAGCTACAAGCATGGTGATTGTCATGTGTGAGGTAGTTAGAAACATTTCTTTATTTTCCATAGATGAGACTGTCATTGGCTAAAGTACATTTATACTTGAGAATTATAGAATTAGTCCTACCTGGAATTTAATGACTGATCTTCATGGTCAGTGATTTGTGTCTAGAGGGTTATCTGTATTTTTGCCACTATGGATTAAAAATGTTCAAGCCACAATGAATGACCCCAAACATTACGCCAGTATCCTTTGAATCACTGGAGTGTAGCTTATAAGCAGATAATCCAATTTTGCCCTAGAACACAGAATATTGAGGATGAAAAAATAACTGTAAGCATGGTATGCATATATTATAAGAGAGCCGAGGTGGTGCAGTGGTTAAATGCAGCACTGCAGGCTACTTCAGCTGACTGCAGTTCTGCAGTTTGGCTGTTCAAATCTCATCGGCTCAAGGTTGACTCAGCCTTCCATCCTTCCGAGGTGGATAAAATGAGGACCCTGATTGTTGGGGGCCATATGCTGACTCTGTAAACCGCTTAGAGAGGGCTGAAAGCCCTATGAAGCGGTATATAAGTCAAACTGCTATTGCTATTGCTATTGCTATATTGAATAGGAGCTTGTAGCATAATTATGTTTTTCTCACCACTGTTGCAACTTGACCTGAGTTTCTTTAGGGTGCTCTTCAGAAGTAGTGAGACTGCAATGGCATAGCTATTGTCCAGAGAGGTATTTCTCAACTTTGGCAATTGTTAAGATACAGGCTGGCTGGCATATTCTGGGAGTTGAAGATTATCTATCTTAAAGTTTCAAAGATTGAAAAACACTGATCTAGGGATGCTGGGAATCAAAGCCTGAGTGCATATTATAAAAAGTGTGCAAGCCATATTTTTCGTCTTCAGTTTACTGAAGTGAAAAATGGAGGAATTTGAAGGATTATTCTACATTATAGTCAATATCTGCTTTTCACAGATGTGTGACCAACTCTTTGTGTTAGGATATAATCAATTTTCTGATCTTGAAAACTGCAAGGGAGGAGTGAGGTGGGATGGAAACATGAATGTACATGGATATTAGAACAGAAGAAAATTCAGACTGTTGGCTAGACAGGAAAATAAAAAATCTTAGTTTTATATTATTGCCAAGAATTTTACATGCAGTATTTACTTTTCCTTTGTATTTATGTACATGATCATAAATGCATAGGGACCCTAATTACAAAAATGCAGGCAAGCTAGAAATAACCAAAAATGACTTATCACCTTCTATGTTCAGTATTTTTGAATTTATAAGTTTATATAAATATTCAAATTATAATGCCCAGAACGGCATTGTGTGCTGCTAAGAACATTCTTTGATGATTACTTGCTCACCAATTCATTTTGTTTGTGTTATTGTCTCCTAAGCTCTGTCATAGTATTTCTTTTTGGGGTAGCTGTTGGTTAGTTAAACACAATAACAGCATAATAATAGAATAATAGAGCTGGAAGGGACCTTGGAGGTCTTCTAGTCCAATCAAGTCCATAGTCCAATTAAGCAGTAAAGCCTATAATGTTTAAAACTGTCTTCTTAAAAACCTCCAGTGTTGGAGCACCTACAACTTCTGGGAGAAAGTCCTTCTACTGATGGTTAACAATGAGTTAGCAATGATATTTTAAGGATCTGAATTACATGCACAATTATGAAATTAATATCCCTGAAAAGGATTTTCCATGGTTTTCTCTATCAGTATAACCCTTCATACAGCTTCACACAAAGCAGAGCAAAGTGTTAAAAATTGTCTAAGGGAAGTGTGGATTTTGATGAATATTTTTGCAGTATATATGCAGGAGAAAGATAAATTAACAAACTAAACAGTAGAGTATTGGTGCAGTGAGCTCCTCTTTGGTTGAAGCTAGTGATCAAACAGATATGCTAAATGAATATGCTAGTTTTAATGGGTTTTTCTTCAAGACCTTCCAAGAAGTTTCTTTTTCCCATTCTGTGTTATACAGATATATTCTGTATTTTGTATAATTGAAATGTTTCAATTTTCCTGTCAGCTTTGTTAACACGACGTGTTATAATGATTTTAGCAGATTGGACTAGGTCAGAAATCTGAGTTTGAAAGCTGAGGATAATGCAATAAAATATTTATTTTACTATTCTTTTCTAAGTTGTTTGGCTTCAGAAACTAAAGAAATTGGCCTAGCTAGTACTTGGATATGGAGTCTTCTGAAAATTCTAGGGTTGTAGTTCAATTGGGAAGTTGAAAATCATTGTGGAAGAAGCCAGTTACCAAGAAAATTGATTAGATGTAGCAATGACATTGCCATGAGCAGAACTTGATTTAAAGGAGACTTTAGTTATCCTTTATCAATAGGTTTAGGTTCATGTTACAATCCTGCATAAATAAATAAAAAATCACAAAACCGACTAAATTAAAGAAAATGGTGGCTTATATTTCAGACTGGATTTGGCCCTGAGAATGTATCTTGCCTATCAATTTCCTAAGCTATTGATTAAGAGTGATACAGATGTTACTTCACTCCAAGACAGTCTTGTGCTTAGCTGAATCAAAAACATAAAAATGAATAAAAGCACTTCCCACTTAATTCAGTTTGATGGTGAATTACTTTCTCTTCCTTTCTGTCTCTATCACATAGAGACACAGTGTTTATTCTATTTTCTTTCCTTCAGAACATAAAAATTCCATATTTATTTATTACAGTTATTGATACGCTGCCTACTTGAACAACCCTAGGGGCTTAGAACCGTACATAAAGAACAAAACATGAACAACAAATCTTTAAAAATTGGCTGCTGTCTTCCATAAAACTTACTTCCCCAGAAGGCTTGTGGAAGAGGAAGGTCTTCACTTGCTTCCTAAATGCTGAAATAGTAAACTCAGCCCAGGTAGTCTAATCTCAGAGAGAAAGCTTTTCCAAAATAAAGGGGGAGACTTAAAACTCCTGGGATGATTCCCTCCCCTACTGATGCATTCAACACATCATGCATCTATGCCATTTTGATCCTGAATACAAATGGGTTTGAGGAGAGGCATGGATCTAATTTATAGGGAACTGACCTCATTCCACAGATGTCAGTTTCTTCAGATGTCAGTCTTGAAAAAATTCCTCATAAATTCACCACCTTTACCTGATGAGATTCTGCCTACTAGCATCCATGCCAGAGTGAATATAATGTGTTAATGCTTTAAATGCAGAGGTGGTATCTATCAGGTTCTGACCAGTTCTGGAGAATCGGTAGCGGAAATTTTGAGTAGTTCGGAGAACCGGTAGATACCACTTCTGACTGGCCCCGCCCCATCTATTCTCTGCCTCCCGAGTCCCAGCTGATCAGGTGGGAATGGAGATTTTACAGTATCATTCCCCTGCCATGCCTACAAACCATGCCCACCAAGCCATGCCAAGCTTGACAAGCCACGCCCATAGAACTGGTAGTAAAAAAATTTGAATCCCACCACTGTTTAAATGGTATTTTTAATTAAATAATTGTAAGCCATCTAGAATTGCCTTTAATGAAATGGGAGGCACATACATTGATAAATAAATATAAGTGATTTTAGAATGGTTGGCAAATGCTCACAAAGATCAAAATAAGATCCTCTGATGTCCCAGAGCCTAAAGGGACCAGGAGACGCCTAAACAAAGTTACTGGTCAGCACCAGGGACATTGCAAGCCCAAAGAAGCACAGTTTTGCTGTTACTGCAACATTGTAGGACTGAGTTTGGATTTAACCTTGTGTCTAGTCACTGACACTCTTTCCCTTTCGGTAACATCATCTTCCCAACCTTCTCAATAAACTAGGAAATGTTCATCCTGAATGGAGATATATGTCTGTGTGTGTGTGTGTGTGTGTGTGTCAGGGGTGGGTTTCAACCGGTTCGCGGCGGTCCCCGCGAACCGGTTGGTCGGCGAACCCGGAAGTAAGTAACTTCCGGGAATGGGGAAGGGTGCACCCGCCCGCCCACACTCCTTACCCGGCTTTGACGAGTTCTGCGCTTCCACACATGCGCAGGATGCATACAGCGCCTGCGCAATCCTCCAGGAGCAGCTGGAGCATCGCACAGACGCTAGTACGCATGCGTGCACTGCGCGCATGCATGAGGGCACCGCCGGCCCCATTCCAACCGAACCGGTTGGAACGGGGCGAGAAACCCACCCCTGGTGTGTGTGTGTGTGTGTGTGTGTTTAATATAGCTGCCCATCTCAAACTGGTGACTATGGGTGTCATAATTTTGTAAAAACAAAAGAATCAAAACCTGATAGAAAAAGTAATTAAATACATATTTCAGCCAATAGTTATTGTAACTTGTTGGTGTGAACATAACCAGGAAATGGGCCTTCACGCAGGGTTTTATCCTCAAAACAGAACTATGTATTTCTCTATTTTATAAAAAAAGAGTTTCCTTTTTGCAACCCTATAATCTCTTAATTTGGAGTAGAGTCAGGGTGACTGAATGGAACTGAGCATTTACTGGCGGGATGCCCTTCCTGATGCCAAGTGGAGTTTGCAACAGATATTTTTTTTCTGCTAGTAGTACACGCGCGTGCACACACATACACACACACACACACACAGAAAACATCACAGAAGTGATTACCCTCCCTCACATTTTGTAAATATTTAAGTATATCTTTTCATGTGACAACACTGAAGAAATGACACGTGGCTACAATGTAAAGTAGTGAGTATACAGCTTGTATAACAGTGTAAATGTGCTGTCCCCTCAAAATAATGCAACTCACAGCTATTAATGTGTAAACTGCTGGCAACAAAAGTGAGTACACCCCTAAGTGATAATGACCAAATGGGGCCCACATAGCCATTTTTCCCTCCCTGGTGTCACGTGACTCATTAGTCTCAGGTGTGAAGACGGAGCAGGTGTGTTAAATTTGGTGTTATCGCTCTCACTCATACTGGTCACTGGAAGTTCAGCATGGCACCTCATGGCAATGAATTCTCAGGATATGAAAAAATGAATTGTTGTTCTACATAAATATGGAGTAGGCTATAAGAAGATTACCAAGACCCTGAAAATGAGTTGCACCATGGTGGCCAAGACCATACAGCGGTTTAACAGGACAGGTTCCATTCAGAACAGGTCTCACCATTTATTCCTTTAATTTATTGCATATTGCAATTGTATACTGCCTGTATACAAGTTGTAGGCTGCCCAACGAGGGCAGCCTATAATTAATATAAATAAGTAAATGAACAAATACATAAAATAGAACTTTATTTTGACTGCAGTTTTTATTCAGTTGTGCAAGGTTGAAATTAATGAAATGAATTAGGCATAATAGTATATAATAATTAAAAATGTTATTACCACAATTATCTTTAAAATAATAATGTCCTTCTGAGCTTTATAATAAAAAGATATAAATATATAGCTGTAGGACAAGAAGAGGCTGAACTGGAAGGCAGATTTAAATGTGTCATTAATTTGGCATCCTTGTATTGTCACAAAAGACCTAAGTCCAGCCCCCTATGAATTCCATTGCCCTTTATCTAGTGCCAACTTAGCTTTGACCATTTATTGACTAAATTCTTGTATTAGAGACAGCAATAATTTTGTGTTTTGAACTCAGTAAATGCTCCTGGTTATTTGTGCCTGACATTAGCAAGTATTCCTTGCAGATTCACTAGATTGTTTTGTATATTAAATTCAGCTTTGGAACTGCCATATACATGATGAATTTCCCACTTTTGAGAGCATCCTTAAATAGTCTCATTGCAGGAATTGAAATCAATGTGCCATCATTCATACAACCCTTGCCAAACGGCATGTTTGAGAAAAATAGAGTCTAGTTTACATGCCAGCAGGATATTAAGCCTGAGCTCCTAATACATTTATTAAGAGAATATCTGTAATTTTGAAATGCTCTTTTTGAATCAGAAGTCAAAAACAATATTTACTTTACCAGAGCTGTTCCCCCAGAAATGAATGAAATCAATGAATTGTACCTTGGACTCATGTAGATCTATTGATTTCAGCTGAAACTCTGTAATCTCAGCATGCCAGTAAAACTGCATTTTATCTAATTTGTTGTTTCACTGAATATAACAGAAATATTGCTCTGTGTTGTATTATCTGTAATACATAGATAATATAGGTGAAGTTTTTTAAAACCAAAAGTTAGAGCTTTCTTCTTTATTCCTACATAAGAATAATAATCTTGCAAACTTAAAACACAAAATAAGATTTTGTTAAATATTCCGATTTAAGATGGTGCAGTGGTTAGAATGCAGTACTGCAGGCTACTTCAACTGACTGCTAGCTGCAGTTTGACAGTTGAAATCTCACTGGATCAAGGTTGTCTCAGCCTTTCATCCTTTCGAGGTGGGTAAAATCCGGACCCAGATTGTTGGGGGAAATAGGCTGACTTTAACAGTTTAGAGAGGGCTGTAAGGGCTCTATAAAGCACTAGATAAGTCTAAATACTAATGCTAGTGCTAATAGGCTTCGTTTTATAAATTTGGAACATTTTTCCAAAATTGAGAGAATTACTATTGTATCATAATTTTCTGTATTTGTAGTCCCTTTATTTTTGTCTAAAAAATTTGATAGCTTCAATAAACGATTGCCTAATACACATAAAAATATATATAGCAAAAACATCACATTTTGGTGAATAGAAAAGGAGCTTGAAAGCAAAGATTTGCTTTGTAAGCACCTTTTCCTACACGTTTTCAGCATGTTTGGTGTCACTATTTAAATTGGTGTTATTTGTATGAACTATTTAAACACAGCCTCTTGGGAATTACTTCAATTGGACTATGTGTCATTAAGATAGTGCCAGCTCAAAGAGACAGACAGTGCTTCCATCCTTCTTTGAATGATTTGTGTTGTCAGGGTCACTATAAGAATTAATGGTGTATATCCTTCATAATATGCAAAACCTTTGGAAACCATTTGTTGTACTATGCCAAAATGGTGTGTGCAAATTTTCAAATGCTTCACTGAGAAAACGTTTCACAGTCTCCTGTATACTTTATTGTCAGGGTGCCTTCCAATTTCTCCTGATGATATTTTGAGCTGACTTAAGGAGATGAATCTATTATTTATATCAGTCTGAACCCTCCCTAGTTTCCACAGTCTGAAAAAAGCTCATTGGGAGGGAATCTGTCTTTTCTTGGCATTTAATTTAAGAGCACTGAATTTCACTAAATGATTTTTCTTCTTTGAAATAAATATTGAAAACAATTCTCTTCCATCAAATTGATTTAAGAACTGTTGGAAAAAATACAGAGAAGAAATATCTCTCTGTAGGCTCACTTTGATCTCATTTTCAGAACCGAATACAGGTCTGTTAAAGAAACAAAAGCAGTATGATTTTGGCATAGATTCTAAGTACAATCAATCTAATTGTTTGTAATATTAACTAAGGGTATAGAATCAATGAGCTAGTCAATGATAAAGATATTTATGTGGAATAATTGAATATGGTCATAACAAGAAGTGCTGCCCTTTGGAATCTTAATCTTAATCCTAGACTATAGTTAGTTTCTAAAAAAATCACTAACACAAGCATCTGCACTACTAAAGTAGGAATATTTGCACAGTGTTATTTTTGGACATACAAGTTACCCTCATTATATTTCATTGACCTCAGATGTTGTCAATGTCTATGAATTTATATTTCACCATTAATGATTAACATATTTGGATTGACAGTCTGCAATACTTGTAAAAATCTATAGAGACATTATGATAAAATATATTGAGACACTGAGTACATGAAAGAGTTTAAACATTTCAAGTTTTTTTTCTTTGTGTTAAATTCAAAACTGCTAAAATACATAGTAGTTTAATTTCTACCTATGTTTTGCAAATCCAGTGCAAAGTTTCTAATTGGTCTGCATTCTAGTGCATGGTAGATAGGTTCTCCCTTCCATTCTTCAGTTAAGATAGTATTTCAGAGGTACAAGTGAGAACTTTTTGTTTTCTGATCTCTTAAGTCCAGCTTTAGTCAATTCTAAGGATGTATGTGTGTGTGTGTGTGTGTACATACATACATACATACATACATATATATATATATATATATGTTTTCTGAGGTTTTCGCGGGTGTTAGTATGTAGGTCTCTAGTTGTTCGGGTTTTTTCCTGGAAACACCAAACCTGAAGTAGTCTGAAGCCGCCTGAAGATGACGAATGAGAAACGTCGCCAAGACATCTCCAATTCTACGCGGGAAAAAACCCGAACAACTAGAGACCTACATATATATATATATATATATATATATATATATATATATATATATTCATATTCATATTCATATTCATATTCATATTATTATGCAGGTTTAACATATATGGGTGCACTACTCCAAATTTATCTTTAACCATTCTTCCTATTTCTAAAGGCCTTACATAGGCCAGTGAAACTAGTGGCCCTTGGGCCGAATCCATCACAAGCAGGCCATGCCCACCCTGGCTTCACAAAGGCAAAAAAAGTCACGATGTGTCATGATATGTCATGTGATGCAATCGAGTTTGACACCCATACTTTACAGGTATTACAGGTGTATGGTTCAATCAGATGAATTGACACCTGGCTTTGATTGTCTGGTGATCCTTGTACAAATAAATATTAAATATTAAATAAAATATTTAAGTTTCTTTCTTATATCACCATCAGCCCCACCAAATGTTTTCTGCAATAAATAAATTAGGATCCATATTGGTCTTATGCCTTTTCATCACTCTTTCTCAGATCATGCCCTTGAATAATTTGTGGACTTTGGGCACAAATAATATGCAGCACAGACAATGTCTAATTCATTTTATGTATATCTTTAGTACAAGGAAGCCAGCAATCCATTTTCAGCAACCAGTACAGCTATGTAAAACCATATTAGCCTATGCAGATATCACTTCCATTTCTAGGGTTCTTCTGAGAATCCACCTGAGTATTTCTAAGATGTACCTTTTGCTTTTCCAGATCTGCCACCTATTTTTCTCCAACGAGAACTGTTTCCTATGAGAATCTAAACTAACACATAGCTTCCCTTGCTTATTAGCAAAGCAAATGCAGTCTACTTTGCTTGGATATATGCATAGATATATGAAGAGCCAACAAAAAGCCATGACAGAGAGCTGGCTTGTTACATGATTGATTTGTAGAAAAGATGATTTCATCTGGCAGGCTTAAAAAACAGCATTAAAAATCTCTCAGTCTTTTCATATAAAGAGTTTTAGCATACGGTATATATTGTAAGCCAGTAAAATGGGATTAAAAAAGACAAAAAGCCCAACATTGCAACTTTAATGTTAAGGTCTTTCTTGAGCCAATTCAACCACAGTATTTTTGTAGAAACACTCACCTGGATTAAATCTGAGCATTCATTCAGGAAATGCTTCACTTTGGAACAGCTAGGTTGTTCCTTTTGAAAAAGAATGAGTGGTACTGTATTTGGAAGTTTCTGCCTGCTTGCTAGGACTGTTTATTTTAGCTATTTTTATATCATTGCAGAGAGCGCAGCTTTATACAAAGCTTACAATAATGTTATGTTCTCTGTGCTCCTTAGTGTTTATAACATGATACCAAGTAACTCTGATGTCTAACATTCTTTATGTAAATCTGAGTTTGCTTCAAGTGTGTTCCAATACTGTAATGCTGAAAAGTGAAAACAGCTTTTCAGTCTCTCCTTTTTTTAAAACCCTACCTTTATTTTCATAGGAAACACCTAAAATTTGTAGCTAAGTATCTGTCCTAAGACACATATACAAATCTTAGTTTTGTGTTTTGAAAATTAACTATTTTGAGAAGTTATTCAGAAAGAAAAGACGCATCATTTTCACACATACTTCTTGAAAGGTGTTTTTTTGTTTTTGTTTATAAAACCTAATAGAACTTTTTCCCAGAATATGAATGTTTTTGCTTACATTCATAGGACTGGAAAAGCTGTGGCTTCCAGATGTTGAATTGTAATGCCTATCCATTATTAGTAGATGTGGAGTTTTCCAACATCTCAAATTTCAGCATCCAATGTACAGGCCAGTGATGGGATTCAGCTGGTTCGCACCTATTCGGGAGAACCGGTTCGTAACTTTCTAAGCAGTTCGGAGAACCAGTTGTTGGAAGAAATCTTATTTTATTTTTTTCCCACTTTATAGAGCTAATGCTGTAAGGAAGGCAGGAAGGAAAAATTATGGTGTTGTTTCTAGCCACATCTTTATTACCCTGCTTACAGAAACTGCCTCTCCGGTTAACCCTTATTACATTGGAACAGCTAAGGCAAAGTGCCCATCGACGTGAGTTGGCCACAGCCACATTGTCACATGACCACCGAGCTATGCCTACCCAGCTGGTCATTATGGTAGAGAACCAGTTGTTAAATTATTTGAATCCCACCACTGGTACAGGCACAAGAAAACTTGTGATATTTTAATAACCATATCCTGAAGAGAATAGGAAACATCAAAAATCAAGCAAAAGATAATGATGATTAATTTCATGTCCCTTAATTCGCTAGATGACTTTAGAGTCTCAGCTCACCCTACTTTTTTGAAGTCGCACACAGTGTAAATCATGCTCCCGGTTTCCCACAACAAATTCATGAGATAGATTGAACTGAAAATCTAAAGTCATCTAGTGAAATGGATTGAAACCTGGGTGTCCTCATTTCTAATTTCAACCGCTGTACCACACCCACTATCAGTGTTCTATTTTCAGTGTTGGCTAATTGAAAACCCTTGGGAAATGTAGAAACAGGTCATGATATAGTTAGCTATTTTCTCTTGCTTGTCATCAGCATTAATTGGATAATTACAGCACTGGAGCACAGTGGGAGCAGGTTGAAATAGATGTAAATCTAAACCCAAGGAATTGTACTGTTGTTTTCTCTAGATGGCTACAAAGAGCATGCTGGTGAAGCCTGCAATGTAACTGAAGATATGAGAAGTTACAAAGTGATAAAAATAGGAAGGTAGAAATTTAGAAGCATAAAAGATAAAAGGAGGATTTTGTCATGACAACACTCCTGTCCATGTCTGTGCTTCCCATTCTTTTCTTTACACTTTGTAGGTAAATAATTCAAGTGTCACTAATGACAGCTTTGAAAATGTTGCAGAAGCCAATGTAAGAAATCTTTTTTTAGATGACTGGTACAGATAACAACAAGTGGGACCAGCAACAGTTATTTCACAGTTAAGTAATCAAGTTTAGGGTTCTACTAGAGTGTCTCCTCCAATTCCTCCTGATGTTATATACAGTTAACCAATGCTGAAAATGTTTATTTCTCATTTGAATGTTTGGGGTTTCCCCTGTAGCTTTTTCTTATTTTTATCTAAATATGTACAGGCAGTCCTCAACCTATGACTGTAATTAAGTCTGAAATTATGGTTGTAAGTCATTGCAGTAATAAGTCAAAGTATCTACATGACCGAAAGAAATTTTCCAGGCTATATCATGGCAGCCTTTAAGTGAATGCCACAGTCATTATGCAAATATCGCAGTCTTAAGTGAACCCATTTATTTGAATGAGAGTTTTTTTCTAGAAACTGACAAAAAAATGCTGGAAACCAGCAGTAAACATTGCAAATTGTGATTATGGAATGCTGTGACTGGCATAAAATTGACCAACCTGACATTTAATCACATGAGCACAGGAAGAGGTGGCACAACAATTTGCAATGGCTGCGTGCTTTGTGCCATAAAACATCTATTCTGTATTTGTAACTTCAAAAAGTTATAAACAACCAGTCATTATGTGAGGATTACTTGTACCATTTTTCCCTTCTAGAAGTTGGTGATACCTTCCCTCTGAACCCATGCCAAACTACAGGCATTTGGAAAAGTTGTTAGTCATAAATATCTACAAATGTTATATATAACAAAGTAGTTGATAAACCGGCTTCGCCCTGGTATTTATTTAGAGCGGGGAAATGTCCGGACCAAATGTAATTTCTAATGTTGGATTTTTCTCCCTTATCAGAGGGAGCCCCCTTGTGGAGTACTGTGAAGCTATTACCATGGCAACTCCACTGCACTGTACAGTAGAAGCCATTTTATGGCAGTACAGTAGAAGCCTTTTTATAACACAACAGAACACAGGGGTGTTAGAGGTTTCTTGCCACCATAGTATTTGTTTCCAGACAGTAAGTCATCTGTGTACCAAGTTTGGTTGAAATTGCTCAAGGCATTCCAGATTTATGCAGGAACACACACACACACACACAGTCATTTTCATATTTTATGGATTCTTGCTGCTTAAGATTCTATGTACTGCCATCTTTAACTTTTCATACCCGTAACCATTTGTCAGTATACTCATTTGGAATTTCACTCATTTGGAATTTCCCTAACCCCTTTGAGATTTTTTTTGTACCTCTGTTGTTTTGTAAATCACAACTGTTGAAATTATCCTCCTTTTGATTATCCCACTTTGACTATATAAGGTCTGATACTTAGAGCAGAGATTACTGCTAATACATTTAGGAAAATAGAAAATGCTAATGGTTGGTGAATAAAGCTGTGTTAATGCTTTTTATGAACTTCATTAAGCCATTTCATCTATATTTAGTCTGTTCATCCATAATGAATTTTACCTTCAAAACATTTCTGGACAGTGCAAAAGACAGTTGCTAGATAAAAGGACAGGAGAGTGGCAAAACAGGATAGTATCGCTAAGGGAAAGGATTTTGTAGAGTCTACATCTGCCACATTCTTACAGAATCAAGGCTAATGGTGGGGTCAATATTGTTTTCTCTTAGATAGGTAACCATACCAGGGAGAGTTTTTCCTCAGGTTTTTCTAGCAGAAGATGCTAAGATTTTGACTTGAGCCCTTCTTATATTGCCTTGAACATATAGCCATATTGTCATTTTCACTAGAAAATGTTGAAGACTGGATTAGTGTTCACTAGCAATATGGACATGCATGGAAACACATACACCCCTCCAAGTTCTTGCTTGCCATGTGTTCATTTATTCATTCTAATAGGTGACATCAATACTGTAACACCAGCTAACCAGTTCTTTCCTAACACTTCAATCTACTGCTTGAAAATAGGTCAAGAAAAATAGGCTTGGGATAGGGGAGGGATGTCTTCATTGTGGATCTTGTGTTTGGAGAATCTGTTAGCCCTCTCAGGTAAATTCTACAGGAAATATGATTAGATTAGCTAATACTATCTTCTCGTAAGGCTACATTAACAGGATCTTTTCAGTCTAAAGCAGAGGTGGATTACTCCCAGTTCAGCCCAGTTTGGCTAAATCAGTAGTTGAATTCAGGTCTAGGTGGCAGATCAGCAGTGACCCAGGCCTGCCCCACTCCCGAACCAGTTCCCTCGCCACTGCCATTTGGATTTTTAGTGACTGCGCACATGCGCAGAACAATTTACAGTGAGCTACGCACATGCGCAGGCTGCCAAGCGGTAGTAAAACCATTAGCAACCCATCCCTGGGGTTCACCGACAAAAGGGTGAATGACAAAACTGCGCCTGACTAAACCGCGGTGACAAAACCGCGTGTTCTAAAGCGCTCTGACGAATGAGCGCTGAATCGCGCCGACAACAGCGCGGTGACAGAAGCGCGCTGTAAAACTAAACCTAACCCTAAACCTAAACGTAACACTAAATGTAATGCTAACCCTAAACCTAACCCTAAACCTAACCCTAAACCTAACCCTAAACCTAACCCTAAACCTAACCCTAAACCTAACCCTAAACCTAACCCTAAACCTAACCCTAAACCTAACCCTAAACCTAACCCTAAACCTAACCCTAAACCTAACCCTAAACCTAACCCTAAACCTAACCCTAAACCTAACCCTAAACCTAACCCTAAACCTAACCCTAAACCTAACGCTAACGCTAAACCTAACCCTAAACCTAATCCTAAACCTAACCCTTACCTTAAGTTAAATCGGCTTTCTGCCGACGCGCATTGTAAAGCGCCCTTCTGTCTCCGCGCTGTTGTCGCCGCGCTGATGACATCATGGTTTTAGCGACGCGGTTTAGTCGGGCGCGGTTTTGTCGTTTGCCCTTTTGTCAGGTCACGATCCCTCGTCTAAAGGTACTTTTAACTCATTGATCAATTAGGGCAGGTGCTTAAGTTTCCCCCAGTGACCATAAAGACTTTGGGGGTTCCCATTCTCTTGTATGATTGTTGCCTAAGCAGCATCTCCTTCCCTCATTTGTCAAGGCCATTCTCACATGCCATTACCCTTGGCCACTTGAACACACTACTCTGCCTTGGGCTATGAATGTGAACAATGGGCAAGCACCACTGCAAGATCAGAAGATAAGTAGAACTTCGGCTTTGCAGAATGGCAATTTAGTGGCTGTGCCTCAGCTGAGGGAACCCAATTTTTGTACAGTGCTTTTTTCTTTTTTAAAAAAAAATAATCTCTCAACTTCTTTAGCCAACCACAGTGCCACCCATATTCCAATCTGTATCCTGTCCTGTTTCTGTGCCTCCTGATTTAACTCTGAATGGTCAGCTTTAAGTGGCCCAAACTTTTCCTCCTTGTCTCACAGGTTGGCCAGCCTGCTGGATTCTAGTCCTGGATCTTTAGTAAAGCCAAACTGAATTCACCTTATTCCAATTGAAACAATCCATACAAAGGAAGGCTGGTTGTAGCAGCTATCAGGGCAAAGTTAGCAAAAATTGCAAGTTAGCAGCTTGGGTCTGAAGACTATGAGCTCTATGCTCAGTTTCAACCTGTTGGGCCTTTAGCTTTTCTTCAGAGGAAGAATTTAACAACTGATTAACCGGACAGCATCCTAGCTGGCATTCCTCTGAAACACATATAATGCTGAATAAGGGAAGAGGCAACTACATACATGAAAGACCCCAGCATTCACCCTAATGCTTTAAAAAAATTGGAAAGGGAGGGGAAATTATAAGAATATTAAGTACTAGCAATTCCAGGTTTGGAAAGATGATTGAAGCAGGCTACAGATGGGGTTAGGAATGAAGCTGCTAAGATAAGAACCAGCAGTTCTCAGGCCTCAAAAGGACTGTAATGTCAGTAGTTCCAGAGAAGAAAGCCTTGGGTTTAAAACCTAGAGCAGCTTTGATTATATGTAGAGAGATCTGTTGTGAAAAGTTTCCTTCTTGTCTGCAATAAAACATGTACTCTAGCCAAGTCACGTCCAGGAGTCTACCATCAGCCAGGCAGTTCCAGAGTAAGGAACTGCGAGTATGGAGAGCTTAGATTTACAATCATGCCAGGCCAGAGTATGATAGATAAAGCTGTAAGGAGAGTTTACATGGGGTTTCAGTCTAAAGAGCTTGCAAATCCTTTTGGGTCTATACCACACATACAAGATATGTAAAAAAAGATGGGAAATTGAGTTGGGGGGGGGGGGCTGAGTTATATTTGTACTACAAATGAATACTGAATATACTACATTCAGCCAAGGGAGTGGTGGGGAGATTGAAAACACTTACATTGTGGTGGGAATACTGCAAAAAGTTATTTTAGTTGTTCTGTTGCCCAGTTTTTTTCAGGTCTTGAAGTAAATTGAAATATTGCAGACATAATGCTGTCCTAATTACATAGTGCACTGTTGGCTGTTTTGCACAGTGTGGGCTTTCAATTTGAATGTTGTTGATAGGAGAACTAGAACAAAATATCATGTGATAGCCATCTGGACAACTCCCCCCTCTCATTTTCTCGTTCCTTCTGATTAAGAGGCAGAAGGCTGTGGTGACTGGCATTAGCACAGCATACAGCATTCCCTTGTTTTCAGTGCCTCCTTAATATATATTTATGAAAAGCCTGTGCATGGAAGCTAATTTCAGTATCAAGCACTGTGCTCTCTGGATAACATTGCTGAAAGAGTCAAGCACTTTTGAGTGTTATAAAGTGGTGTGATAAAATGGGTAATTATAATCTAGCATCAAGGAGCCCACTCACAAAATACAGAAGAGAAACCTTGCTTCCTTTTATGTATCACAAAAAAGACACTAATGAAAACATTATTTCTCTTCCTGGATTTTCATCCAGTAGATCAACAAATAAGCTTTAACTATTACATTGATACTCAGAAAGTGGACTTACCCAGTTTGATGATCTCCAGAAGGATTGGAGCAGAAACGTCAGAATTCCAGTCGTGCATTATTATTGGAAATGTGGAGAGTTATCCTAAAACATATGGAGGGTACAGATTGAAGGGCATTCTATAGAAAATGTGGGTCAAAGTTGCAGTTACATTATAACGGTAATTGTTTTGCTTGATGTTGAACCCCTTGGGTATTTAGTATATGAATCCAGTTTGGAGTACAGGATTTCCACAAAAGGCATTAGAAGTATTTGAATTCTAAAGCATGTAGAGCAGTAGATGTTACTACTTATGGACATCTTGTTTCTGCTTTTTTAAAAAAATAAAAAGACTGTTCTGTTTATATTTTCTACTATTTTAAGGCCAAGGTTAAAATCTACATCCATCAAAGTCAGGAGCAAATATGTTGTGATTTTACCAGCTCTGGCTATGATGTTATGTGAATTTTCTGCAATATTCATGGATATTCTGCCTACATGACAGTTGAGATATTAGGGCCACTGACTTTCTCTGCAGTATATGCAACTCAAACAGAAATACTAACTTGTTAATGCACCTGCAAGATGATAGCTTCTCTGCAGGATAAAAATAGTACTTCATCCATTAGACAAAAGCAGCTTTTTCTTTTTTTAACAAATTGTCTTTTTCTTTTGATGTTTTCATTTCCAGATTCTAGGTTGCTGTACTAGATATTATTTCAATTAATGTAATAAAAAAATATAAAAGCAGAGTGTAAGTGTATGGGAAAGGGAGCTTATGTTAAGGATGCTGTGCAGTTCTTATGTAAAAGACTGTACTTCATACACTCCACCTTCTGCAATTCCTCTCATTCTGTTCCCCAGTTGTTCTGCTGAGACCCAATACTTTTCTGCTACTGGAATCTTGCAACTTGTATTCTAAATTGCTTTTGAAGATTAACATAGAGACTAGCCTCAAGATATATGTACTGGGACCTGAGAAATGTCATTGCTGCCGTTGTTTCCAGATTTCAAATCAAGTTGGAATTAAAAGTGCTGTCCTGGATTACATTTGATAAATTTTGAGCAAAGCCAGAAGAGAGTCAATTGATTAAATGCAGAGTTCTTTGAGCAGATTTCCATTCACGGAATAGGAAAAGTTATTTTTACCTATTCCAACCACCATACAGTTTGCTTTCAGGATTGGCATATTTCTTCTATTTCTGTTTGTGGAAACATTTATTGGATCATAAGCATCTTCTGTGAATGAAAAGGCTCATTCTGTAAACCTTCACGGAGGAACCTAGTTTAGCAAAGTGTGTGCAATTCTAAATTTGGTTTCCTTAATAGGAGATACAATAACTTTCTTTTTTACTGTGATGTCAAAATCAATGGCTCATTTGACTTTGAGAGTTAAAAAAAGGTTAAGAAGGATGTCCTTCTGCAGAAGTTCTTGTATAGATGTAAGCTATGTTTTATCTGTTCTATAGTGCATGTTTCTAATGGGAACTTATATAGTTCTTAGAGACAGCAAAAAACAAACAAAAACAAATCAGCTATTTGAATAAAAACACATATTTTGTTTTAGAATCTGTGTCTATATATCTATGATGCATTCATATTTATGGAGGGATTTTTTTGTGGGAGAGTATAGCATGAAAATATATCATTTTATGATATAAAAATATGATATATTCATAATAATGAATGAACAAATCCTATAATTGGGAACGCATGCTATAATAGTCTCTGTCCTTTAGAAAAAACTCACTTGCTAATATTTCTTCTGTCATTAACCAGTAGGACATGCTCTTTTACCAACATTCTAGTGATCATAAATTTATTCATAGTGGTTAAAAAGGTAAATAGTAAAAACAGAATTTTGGTATATAGTTGCATATTTGTAGACCAGGAACAGGAATCTCTTCCACCATCTCTGCATCCTATTGCCTTCTAATTTATCTGAAGAAGATCCATCATTGCCCAGCCTTAAAACAATAAGGCAAATGAATTTACTGTAGCTATTCAAGCTGACGTTGTATAGCAAAATGATTTTACCCTGTGTCCATAAATAGTTATTGGAATACTTGTATTGATTTTTTGGAACTATAAGGAACTTTCAGAGTAAATTGAATGATGAGTAAGAGGCAAAAATATTTTCAGTTAACTAGTACTTCTACATTGCAGATATGTCAGTCTGCACAGTTATGTGTATCTCTGTATTGATACAAGGTGAAAATTACTTCCAAATTAGCTTCAGAAGCCAGGAGCTCTGCTATTTTTCTATTAACACTCCCCTTTGTTCAAAGTGAACATAGAGCCAGTTAGTGGCTACAAGTAGTCCTTGACTTATAGACAACAACACTGAATGAATGGTGTTTTGATCAGTTCTCAAAGTTCCAGCCATCCCAGCACCCATACAATAACGTGTTTGCAATTTGAGGGCTTGTACTTAATGACCAGTTGCAGTGCCCATGAATCACATGATTGCCATTTTCAATCTTCCTTGCTAGCTTCTCTGGTAAATTAATGGCTAAGTTAGCAGGGAAGATTGCAAGATATTGGGGTAAAACTCCCCCATCCATGCACCTCCCTGCATGAGTGCCCATGTACCCTTTCTAACCACTGCCTTCCTCACATACTTCACATCACTTCCAAGCTTTTCCTGGCCTCTTGTGCACTCTAATCCCCTTGTAGCTTTCTCTTGTACCCTCACACAACTTGCCTCTTCCAGCCTTCTCCCAGCAGCAGCCAATTATCTGCCTGCCAGCCTGCAGACTTGCAACTATCTGCCTTTCCCCCCACCATAATTTGTTGGTGGGAAGCTAGCAGGAAGTTGTCTTATGTAACAACTGTGGGATTCAGTTAATGATGGCAACCCAGATTGCAGGCACAGCCATTGCTAAGCGGTGCAGTCAGATTTTATGACCGCCATTGTTTAAGTGACAAAAATTGCTATTATAAGTCATGGACTATCTATATATTTAGAGAAATCTTTGTTAAAAGTCTAAAGTGAAATGTGGATATCTATAACATTGCTTTCAGGCCTTTTGCACTGAAAACTTAAAATAGAGATGATTTGTAGCTATAGGTTAAGCTATGAAAAGGAACAAGCTTCTGTAACAATCTGTTATTTGTTATCTTTCTGGATTTGTCCATATTATCCGACCTAATATAGATCATAAAAACTTGCTGCCAATTTTTTTCCTCTTACTTTTTGACTTATTTTGTACTGCCACTGAGCTGTTAAATGTACAGTTGTTCTGAGAACGCCAAGGCAAATTTAATATGTATCTACGATATAGTCCCCAAAGTAATAAATAGTACCTCTACATTATATTCTGGAGATCACTTTTTTTAATGCATAGCAAAGTTAAATCTCTGATTTTAGTTAGAAAACAAATCAACATTTATTGTAACATTTCAGAGAATACAGTACTGAAAGCAGTGGAAAATAAGAGTGCAACTCCATACAGATCTTTTCTGAACAAAACTCTGTAAATCCAATGGAATCTTTTCCAGATAAAGTTTTTGTTGTTAAAAATGCTTAGCTTTGGATAGTATAAAAAAAAATGGGCTCCGGAGCGTTATGCAGTTAAACTCATATAACTTAATATGTTTATTAGTACATTAGACTCATAGAGTTGGAAGATAGAGGTCATTCATCTCTCCTACCAGGAGTGGGATTCTACCGGTTTGGAATGGTTCGGTTGAACCAGTAGCTCTGAAGATCAGCTGGGAGTGAACCAGTTTGCTCCCACTACCAAGTGGGCCCGCCCACCTACTCCTGCACTTTACCTACCTTTATCTTCTTAGCTGAGTCGCGTGGCAGAGTGGATTGCCATGCCTCATCTGTTTTCCTTCCCAAGCGGTAATCCGGAAGGTAAGTCTTCTCTAGAGTGGCATGTGTGTGAGCGAAACAAGTTCATGCGCACAACGTGCACACTCAGCAAACTGGTTGTTAAACCGGTAGGATCCCATACTTGCTACATATAACCACCTAGTTTCTATTTGAAAAACTCGAATTGTGGAAAACTGATTACTTTATGTGGCAGCCTGTGCTACTGAATAATATCTTATTCAGTCAGAAAGATTCAACTGTTATGTATCTTAAACCTACTTCCTTATACTTTTAAACCTGTTAGTTATATCCCTGCCCTTTGGAGCGATAGAGAAATAAATCCTTCCTTCCAGCCTTACAGATACTGAAAAACTACCATTGTATCTCCCTTCAGTCATCTCTAATGACTCTTTAATCATAGGGCTTACTTTCCAGACTCATCTTGGAAATGTATGGATTTTACGCCAAAGAGAATGCATTCTAACAAAGATACATTTATGAATTTAAATAGATTAACAATTCTCATTGGAAAAAAGATGAGAGGGTTTTCTTTAAAAGAATACAAAAAGATCACAATTCTGAATAATTGTTTCCATAAAACAAAACATGATAACCTTAAGGTATTAAATTTAGACATTTGTGTAAATGTGCGTCTGTGTTCGACTTACTAGATTTATTTGTATACCTAAGTTAACTTGGCAGGGAAGCTCTGTTTAGTCTCTTAGGTCATATTGCAGAAATATATATATTTACAGGGTTGCATAATAGTTGTATTAATACCTAGCTCTCAGTGCTTATGTGATGGGATGTGGGCTAATCTAAAGATTCTCAAACTTTTTTAGGCTGCAGAACTTTTTCATTAAAAATAAATTGCTGGAATTCCTGATAAAATGGGGTGGGACTTCTGCATGTCAGCAACCCTTCCTGTACTTTTGCTATTCTTTACTAAAGATGGGGGGGAGCTTAGCTCGTTGCCAAGAATTTTAGTCTGGAAACTATTCAGTAGTCCTCAAGTTTTTTTTTAAAGAACCCTGAATTTAAACCTTGCACATTGTATTTGGAAGCTACCTATAAGCCATTAGCTTTTAGAATTTTGATTCTGTAATGTGCGTTATCAGAGTTGTGCTCCATATTATGATGCAGAAATAGATTATGATTTTGTGTCTGGAGGGCAAATTTAATATCATGTTTAGATAATGTGGAGCGAGAGCCTACATTGCATGATCAAAATGGTTAGGGCCTAATCACACTGAAGAATGAGGGCGGCATTTTCTTTATTAGTGACCTACCTCCTTCCTTCCCTCCAAAGTACTGTGCAGTAAGTAAAAGTATTAGTTTTCCACTAGTCAGTGTGTATGTATATATGTATATATATATATATATATATATATATATATATATATATATATATATATATATATATATATATATATATATATATGGCATGCTCTGTCTGTGTGTCTACCTACCTACCTACCTACCTACATATCTATCTATCTACACATACTTGAATATCAGATTCATTTTATTATATAGTGGACGTTCTCTATTTTTTCATTATGTTGTTGCATATCTTTCCTATTTTGATTTCATATATATTTCATATTTCCAGCATAGAATGCTAGTTATTAATATTTGTACTCATCCCAAAGCTGTCTTTTGCTAATATTTGGAGAAAGGCTGATGGTGGTTTTTTTTTTTGCCATCTAAAGAGAATGCTCCACTTTTAAACGTTTTGGTTTTTCTCTCTGAAGTTATTGAACTTTAAAAACATTACAATTAGCATTTCTTTAAAATCTTAACTAGAAATATTTTATTCCCACGTTTACGTGGCTATTTATTGATTTATATGTGTGTGTGTGTTGCATTTGTGCTGATAAATAAATAAAGGGAGACTCTCATCTATCTATCTATCTATCTATCTATCTATCTATCTATCTATCTATCTATAAACACACACACACACAGAGATGTATGTATGTATGTATGTATGTATGTATGTATGTATGTATATATTCGTAGATTCTCACGGGTGTAGGTATGCTGGTCTTGTTGTATTCGGGTCTTTTCCCATGTAAGATTGAGATTGTTTTTGCAACGTTTCGGCGAGGTCTCACTCTCTATCTTCAGGCTGGTGTTTTTGGCTTAAAGCATGGTCAGAGCTGCCATCTTTCTATAGATCTTGGTGGGTGGGTGTGGCGTGCTGGCTTTGTTTCAGTAAGTGGAATGATTGGTTGTGTGGTTGTATCATGATTGGTAGATTGGTGCTGATTGGTGCTGGCTGTGTATCCGTTGTTGTTTTGTGTTGTAACGGCCTGGGTGGTGGATGGGGCTCATTTGTTGAGTAGGGCTGGTTTCCAGATATCTGGTAGATGGGAGGTATCGTCACGTTTATTCATGTTGTGGGGGTGTTTCTCTATTTTGATAGCTTCCATAATTATTCTCTTGTTGAAGTGTTCTGTTTTGGAGATTAACCTGGTTTCTTCAAAATTAATTTCATGTCCTATAACTTTAAGGTGCTGGAAAAGGGAGGAAGTTTTTTCTTTTTTTCTTACTGCGTTCTTGTGTTCTGCGAAGCATGCATTTATTCTCCTGTTCGTATGTCCTATGTATGTTGCAGGGCAGATTTTGCATGGTATTTCGTAGACTTCTTGGTTTTCTAGCTGGATTTTGTCTTGTAGGTTTGTGTGTGTGTGTGTATACACATACATACATATATACATACACACACACACACACACACACACACACACAATTTTATAGTGTTTTGAAAAGCATATTGATACAGTTGGTTGGATTGACAAGTTCTACTAGAATTATTTATCTCCACAAAATCATAAGAATTATATAAAATCCCATGATCAGAGTTTCTGTTGTGCAAATGTTAACTGGCTAGTCAAATATATTTGTCTGGCAAGAGCAGAGCCAGATGGGGAGAAATGGAACAATTTATTTGGACACAAAAAAAGAGTGCTGAGTTGGATCCTTGAATCAACAACAAATATAAGTGTGGTAGCTTTCTGTGGAAAAGAACAACATAATACTTTATTTGATTAATGAGTCTTTGAACCTCAGAGGAACAGAGCATGGCCACCATTATTGTTTTAGATTATTTGCTCTAGGGAAGGAATTGGAATTATTCAGATTATGCTGTTTGTTCAGCCAAGAAGACATTTGGGTTTCTTTAAGGTCTTCATGTTAAGCATGTCTCTGGGGAAATAAATACCATTATTGCCCTTGAGTGAAGGCAAATGTATATGTCTCAGGATAATCTTGCAGGATCCAATCTGAGCCAGCCACTGGGACTAAAGGTTTCTTCTTGCAAGCTTTTGGACTCATGTTGGAGTCCATCATATAGAAAGAGAGAAGTTCCCTGATCATGGGGTCCAGCATGAGTCTGAAAGTTATAAGAATAAACATTTGGTCTTGGTGACTGACTCAGACTGGATCCTGCACCATTATTGCCCATTTACTTATGATAATTGAAAACAAAAAAATTGTTGACTGCTTGCTATTTTCAGGATATATGCGTCATTTATGTCATTTAGCATTCAGAGGTCTTGAGCTTCATTTGCTTGTACCCATAGAACTGGCAGGACTATTAACATTGAGTTTGATGTCAGTGTGGGATGGCTGTGCTACTTCATACTTAATTTAATCCAGCTACTTTTCATTGACTTCTGGGTTGTGCTTGTTATGTATTTCAGCCAGCATAGAATGCCAGTTATTAATATTTGTACTCATCCCAAAGCTGTCTTTTGCTAATATTTGGAGAAAAGCTGATGGTGGTTTTCTTTTTGCCATCTACAGAGAATGATCCAATTTTAAGTGTTTTGGTTTTTTTCTCTGAAGTTATTGAACTTTAAAAACGTTACAATTAGCATTTCTTTAAAATCTTAACTAGAAATATTTTATTCCCACATTTACGTGGCTATTTATTGATTTAACTCTATGCACTTGGTGATTACCATACACAATGTAAAATTGCTATCATTATTACTATTGTACAAACTGTATGTTTTTTTCTACCACTATAACAATGTAGGGTTGTTTTTTTTTAAGTGTTGTTCAATTTCCTGTAAAGATGTGTATTATTTGTCTTTTCATTGTGCAAAGCTGTACTTAAAACAGGGATGAACAAATAAAATGTACACAAGGAGGTAATATGTATAGCTTACGTGCATCTGATAGTATCAAAATAGTTCATACAACAAACAAAGCAAAACTAATTCTTTTTCTTATGCTTTCCTGTATTTCAGGGACGATGCTCAAGGGAGAACTGCAAATATCTTCACCCACCACCACACTTAAAAACACAGTTGGAGATCAATGGCCGCAATAACCTGATTCAGCAGAAGAACATGGCCATGCTGGCCCAACAAATGCAACTAGCCAATGCCATGATGCCTGGTGCCCCATTACAACCAGTGGTGAGCATTGATTTACTCTTCTTAATTAGTGTTCCAGTGTGACAGCCACTGTCTCTGTTACGGAAAAATAGCCTGGTGAACATGCAACTGCAGTCAGAAATTGTCCATCATAGATAAATAACACAAGAGGGAGAATAACACTTTTTATGATGCAGCTCAGGTATCTAGCATCCAATACATGTTATTGATTAATATCAAAGTAACTCATGCAGAGTAATACTTGGCCCAAAATTGTGTAAGTGAAATTTTAAATGAAATTTTACACAATTTTGGGCCATATATTACTCTACATGTGTCTCTTGTGCTATGTATTGTATTTAGCACATAGTTGTACAGTGTGGTAATATTAGGCCACCCTGCTTAAACAGCACGAGAGGATCCAACTCCATTTCACAAGAGAGAGAACTAGCAATACAGTTTCCAGAGTAATTGGCAGTACAGCATCATTTTACTATTTTTTTTAGAGGCACCAATCTCTACCCAACTAATCACTGAAGCTCTTTCCTGTTTGTTTCTGCTTCCCACTTTCTTCTTATTTGACCCACCCTTCATGTCTTCATCTTAGTAACAGTCCTCTATTATCTTTACCATGGTCTTTCCCCATCATTTTTCTTCTGTGGTTTCTTGTTGGTGAATGCAGAACTATTTTGGCCTATGGCATCTGCTCATTCATGCTTGGAAAAGAAGACAAAAGAAAAATTAGGAGTAAATGCAGTATGGTTTCACATGACTGTACTGTGGTAGTGATATCAAGAGAAAGGATTTCAGAGGGAGGATTAGGGCTGTGTTGCAAATATAATACTTGCCAAGAACAGTTTGTTGAGTGGTAAGTAAGATTAATTTAATGTAGTATCCATTAGTAGCATTTTCCCTTCCTTTATGAAGAAGATGCTTAGATTGGGACATCCAATTTTAGACTTTGTTTCAGGACAAACAGTAGCTTACATCCTTGTCTTTAATTGACTTAGACATATCTTGGACTTATTCCAAAATAGACCCATTGAGTTTAGTTGAACTACTGCATGATAAATAGGGTTAGTAAGGCAGCCCTAAGCTCTGATATTTTTGCACAATGACCTATATTTAAGTCTGGTTAAGACAAGTATAATTTAATTTTAAGAGGTATCCAGATGTAAGAAAAGTAGCAAGCAACAACTCCACATACCAGATTGGTTACAAATGCCCTGACTTTAATCTGATTTGTGGATTTACAGCTATAAATACTTCAGTTTTTTCAGAAATTATTATAGACTGGTAGAGTTGGAGTTGTTCTTGCAACTTTGAAAGCCTGGTTTTAATCCTCTGTTTTTAGTTTACAAATTTGATGAGCAAGATAAACAAATCAGCTTTGGCAGGAGTAGTGAACTGAAACATGCTTTCTTTAAACTAATAATAAGGCAACTAGTCAGAAATCTCCACTGTGATGGTAATGCAGCTGATGAATAATAAATTCTACTATGTTTAGTATCCTGAATTTTTCCAAAATGTGCAGATAGTTGTTTTTTTTTAAAAAAAAAAAAAACTTCAAATGGAACATTTAAGGCATTAAGATTGAAAATATTTTTTTTTGTCTAAATGATAAAAGAGATTTCCACAGAAACTGTGTATGGAACATCCTAATGCTAAACCTGTACATTCCATTTTGACTCGTTTCATACAAGAACTCAAAGAGTTAATCCCCTTTCAAGAATTTTTTAATTGACATTTTGTTACTGAGCTATATCTGCCTTGTTTATTGTAGCTTAAAAGAATAATGAAAAGCTATTTGATAACAGATATCCTTATGTAATCATAAGTTGGAAGGAAAAAATAAAGGGCATGCAAACAAAATCCTTTGAATGTTTTGTAAATAAGAAAGCAGTTAATGAAAGAATACTATTAAAGTTATATTAGCATAGCAATGTTTTGAAGTTTAAAAATCAAGTAAGATTTGAAAGAAGTTTTATTTTAGGACATAATGGGAAGAAAAGTTAAATTGTGGTAGTGCTTCCTCGTGTAGAAATATTTTATTCTATAAGATCACAAGAAAAATAGACATAGTTCTAACTTGCTAATATTTAAAAACAATTCAATCACACTACAGTTTGAAATGTAATTCAAAGAATTTTCTTCAGACTGCTGTGCAGAAATCCCTGAAATAACAAGCTGAAATTTTGTTCTCCAAAACTAGCTGCCTTTGGATGCAGCTAGAAAATCTAGATATAACCCCCTATATCAATTTAAAAGCACTTGCTGGCATGTTTGCAACACACAGTCCCTATTGCAAAATGCTATCATCAGTATAAGATCATAATGGAACAGTAAGGGGATTTAAAGAAATACTTAACAAAAAGCAAAGGTGAATCCAAACCTGTCTATATTGTGTGTTTCCCTATTTTAAATTGATTTACGAAGCTGCTAGTGGTCGGCTGGAATATTGATGCAACATTTTCCTAATGATACCATGTTAATCTGGAATGGAGAACCTATGCCGGTTTGCGGATATCTTTAAAATAAGCAACTTTCCCTAAATTTGACACCTTCCACACCGGTGGGGTGGGGGGACGACTTCAAGTCCCAGAAATCTCATTAATAGCCAAACACATCTTGAAGAGATTGAAAAAGGCTGCATGCAAGAGAAAGTTTGGAGTCTAAAAACATCTAGAAAGCCATAGGTTTTCCATTCTGATACCTATAATTTATTATTTGTTTCATTAGAATTATAACTTTTAGTCACAGCTGAAACCTTAGTATCATCAATTTATCCTTTTCATTTAACTAAATATGATTATTAATGATTAAGTTTAATATTTTAAGTAGTGAACTTATTACTATTATTATTATATTATTATTTCTTCATAGAACCATATCCCTCAGACATTCCAAAAAAGAGGGGGGGAGGGATCTGCATATTTCATCGACACTGATTGCATTTATCAATACCAAACACTAAAGGTGAGAAAATATTACCGTTTTGGGTCTTCTTTCTGTTTTCCTTTGTCAGCTGGAAATAATGTGTTCCTCACATTGACTTATTAAATGTACATTCATAGACTGTCAGATAATTAACATTTCTATGCCAAATAAAGTATTTACTTTAGACCAATTAGTGAATAAAATTGACAGCAATAAAGTTAAGCCTTGATTTCGTATGAATAGTAATGTGCTACTGGAATGCTATCACCATACTATACTATCATTCAATGCAAAAATTTCATTTTTCAAAACGAAAGTTAGTTAAATAAACTTAAAATAATTGAAGGGATATAATATGAAAAGAATTCCTTTTCTTCCATGATGTGAAAAAGAAGTATGTGTGCCTTTTGGCTTTAAGTAAATCAGGGCTACAGGTTATAATATAGTGGCTCTTCCCAGATTTAGCAATGATCCAACTACTGCATTTTGTATCCAACCCATTTGCCTTATTGTTTTGTCCTTCTAGTATAATATAGTCTCTGATCTTTATTTGATACATACAAGTGGGAGAGGGGTAACACCTTCCTTTGCCTGCATTAAAAGAGCCTTGATCTGCTTTGGAAATAAGTTTGTTTCGCCTATCACCACCACAACCAGCCTTCATCAGTTTTCTGCATGAACCCATTAAAACTTCTTTCCATTGTTAGCTGCACTTTATTGAATACCGTCGTGACCATTTAACATAGGAAATAATACCCAGTCGCACCAAGTACAACTTACAGATATGGTAGCAGAACATGTGAAGGACCGTGGAAGGCAAACTGATCTGATAAAAATTGGGGGTTGTAATCACATTGAAATATGACTAAGAATATAAGGAATATATTATTTTGATAGGAGCCATGCTTTTTTTCCCCCCTGTCAATCACTGAATTCCATCATTGGATTGTCATTAGCAAGACAATGGAATAAACACACTGTCCCATTACAGCTTTTGTAATCAGGAAGTCAACAAATCTGGACTGGGCCAGACACAAAGATTGTGCAGATCTATGGAAGTTCTCAGTCATCCAGGCCATGGTTGTCTCCAGTGCTTTTTCTTCAAAAGGCAACTGGACTATGTTTTTTTCCTATAAGGAAGGAATGTATTTTCCTTGAGGAAGAAGACCTTTCACTTCTCTTGGATGAGAAGTCAAACATCTTCTCCCTCAAGGAAAAAACAGTCCAGTTGCCTTTTGACAAAAAAAAGAAAGAAAGGGGGAAAAACACTTTTGATACAAGATTGTGCAGGTTTTTTGAAGGCCCTGGTCAAAATATAACACCAATTAGGTCTTTTATCTCTGGTATCCTCCAAATATATTTGGCTATTCTGTTATGCTCCCACTAATAGAATCCCCAAATTCAGAAGAGTTAAATTATTTGCATGTATCCTTGGTCCAGTGTTTGAACTCATTGAGAATATAATAAAAGTTCTATGGAAAGATACCATGTTCACCTAGAAGATAATCCAGTTTCTCTTCTCAGCCAGATATTTTTTCTACCAGACAATAATATCCAACCAATTTTGTTTGTTTGTTTTTTGAATCATACAACAATGGCAAACTCAGCCCTTGTCCTGTTGTTTGCCTCTCCCAGGACCATTTTTTTTTAAAAAAAAAATCTGTCCAGGATTGGCAACATCTAGATTGGCAGCTATTATGATTAAAATATCTCACTCAGACTTTCATATCTCAGGTCATCTTGTTTAAAAGCCACGTTAACCTATGGCTTTTCTATATTCAGGTCAGAAAATCCCAGCTATGATTTATATGCTTTCGTACATTTGAATTGTTATATTTTATAGTAAAAAATTAGTGTTTTGCTTGCATAAAATCCTATAGCATAAATGCAATAAACTCATATAGTAATACATTATATTTATTATCGATTCATTTAGTAACAATATATTCATTTATTAACAATTTATTCAATTGTTCCATCATAGAGGTGCCTCACAGGAAACATGTGTTAATGCATTAGAACATGTATGTAAAACAGATACAATATTCGTTTTATTTATTTGCATGCTGTCTTTATTTTATTTATATATATATATATATATATATATATATATATATATATATATATATATATATATATATATATATATATATATATATATATATATATATATAAATAACTCAAGGCATCAAACATATCCAACAGATTTTCCTCCTAATTTCTCCACAGCAACAACCCTGTGAGATGTATTGGGCTTAGAAAGAGTGATTGGTCCAGGTCTGCCCCGTGGCTTTTATTAGAGATTAGAATTCACAGTCTCCCAGTTTCTAGGCTGATGCCTTAACAACCATTATGTAATCCATGAATTATTGCATTACCAATATTAATCATGAATCTATGAAGATGTTCTACATGGGGCTGCCCCTGAAAAGTGTTCGGAGACTACAGTTGCTCCAGAATGCAGCCGCGCGAGCGAGAGACCGCCTCCTGCCACATACCTCCCAACGACCAATAAGATCTCACAGGTTGGGCCTTCTCCAGGTGCCGTCGACCGGACAATGCCGGCTGGTGACCCCCTCGGGGGAGGGTCTTCTCTGTAGCTGCTCCGTCCCTGTGGAACGATCTATCTGTAGAGATCTGGATCCTTCCCACTCTCTTGGCCTTCCGAAAAGCCACTAAAACCTGGCTGTTCCGGCAGACCTGGGGCTGTTGAACAAGGTCCAGCCCCACTTAAATGGAATGTATGCTGTGCTGTTTTTTAAATTGTATTTCTCTTTATTTTTTAACTTTAACTTTTATCTTGTTTCTGTAAGCCGCCCAGAGTCCTACGGGATTGGGCGGCATACAAATTTATTAAATTGTTAAATTGCTAATTGTATTCTATAAAGTTATATACCTCATGGCATTCTGACATAGTTGCTCCTTTCCTTTCTGAGACTGCATACTCATGTTTGTGGAAGCAGGGGATATTTCATGTTTGAGGCAAGAGATGGGAGGGCGGGGGAACTTAGTCAAGAGGCCAAGAGTAGTCCTTTCTATCTTTTTCACGTCATTCTTTCTCAGCCATTTGTCCTCTACCTACTTTCCAGAAGAACAAAAAGCCAAAACAAATGAGCAGACAGTGATAGGTGTTTATCTTTCCTTTCCATTGTTTGTATGCAGCATGTGCCCATTGATGCTGGCTTTAATATGAGACATAGATGAGCCAGCACACGCTATAAATACATGATTTATTTAGCCTTTCCAAGGAAGGGTAATATATGGCAGTGACAGCACTGTGTCTCTCATAATTTCTAACCAAGCAGTCAGACAGATTGTGAAATATATAGCCCAAGGCAGGGATTGATTATTTATGTGATGCATTCTCAGTTGACTCTAAAACCTCAGATTTCACTCAAAAGATTGCTATTTTCTAAGTTTCTTTCTTGCCTTAAATTGATCCCCACCTATAAGGGCAACTTGTTATACCTATCAGATTTCCCCCTTCAATTATGAATAAAAGCAAAGTCTCTATGGCGCAGTGGTTAGAGTGCAGTACTGCAGCCACTTCAGCTGACTGCTAGTTGCAGTTCGGTGGTTCAAATCTCACTGGCTCAAAGGTTGACTCAGCCTTTCATCCTTCCGAGGTGGGTGATATGAGGACCCAGACTGTGGAGGCAATATGCTGACTCTGTAAAACGCTTAGAGAGGGCTGAAAGCCCTATGAAACGGTATATAAGTCTAACTGCTATTGCTATTTGTAATAGCAAAAAGTGACTGAATTGAAGGAAAGCAGATGGGACTTTACTCATTTCTATTTTTAGTGCGGGGAGGGTTTCATTTGGGGGCCTGGAAGTTTCAGGATCAGAGCAAAAGATACATAGCATATCTACCAACTTTACTTTCGTTCCTGTTCACTGTGAAAATAATATGCAGATCATGCAGTTAAGTTTTGCTTATTACATAGTTTGCTCTTCCTGTTTGTTTAGTGCTGTTCTCAGTGCTAAAATAGTTATAGAAATATTAGAGTAGTTTGATTTTGATCAATGTGCAACTATAGAAGTTTCATAATCCAGGTCCTTTAATTTGATACTCTTACAGCAAGAGGAGTGCAGTCCAAGCGGCACCCCTGGACCTGTCTTTGTTTGCGCTCCACTTCACGAGGTATATGTTTTTTGTTCAACATCTGCTTAGGAGTTACAAGTTTATGCACCTCATGATATCTCAGTTCTGTTCTTTGCCATTCTACTTTTCTTATTAATTACAGAAGTCCTTTAACTTTATTTAAGTTGCAGTTGAATTCAAGCATTATACTATGCCCTGATCTGGCTAACAGTGTTTTATTTAATAAAAAAGCTGTATTTGAATAAGAATCTAACCTGTAAACCATAGTTTACAAACCATAATGGCTGGATTACAAGGAAACTCAAGTAAATCACATTGAGGCTTAATAGAGTGCTGAACTCATCAATTTAGTTTGATCCAGTCAGAGCTAAACTTAAGATAAATCAAAATTAGATAAATGGGAGGAGGGGGAGAAAACTAAAGTACTTAATTTTGTCTTTTATTGAGAGTAAAGATGATGACTCATAAATATGTAATCGGTATTATCAAAGCAAAAAAAATGAAACATGAAACTTAATTTTGTCATAATTAACCTACATCCCATTGGCTTCAGTGGGTTTGTTTAAGGCATAATGTCATCTGTATGTAATCTTCGGCCAGCCTAGCAGTTCAAAAGCATGTAAAAATGCAAGTAGAAAAATAGGAACCCCCTTTGGTGGGAAGGTACGCCTTTGGCGTTTGGTCATTCCCACATGACCACAGAGACGTCTTTGGACAGCACTGGATCTTTGGCTTTGAAACGGAGAGGGTGCCGTCCCCTAGATTCAGGAATGACTGAACGATGTGTGAAGGGAACCTTTACCTTTACCTATGCAACCTAGTAAATTTCAATATTTTAAATTATGCACAAATAGTTTGATGATTTATTAATTGGTAATGTATTATTAAGGGTTTTCTTTTATATATATATATAAATTTAATATTCATTCCTTTTAAAAGAAGTAAATGTGCTGGTAATGCATACAATTTTTTCTCAGCACCATAAAGAAAAATCAGATGTCATCATTTAGAGTAAAGTATTCCTTTATGCAAAAAAAATAATAATGCATAAACAAAATTGCTACAAGACATGAAAGAGATTGAAAGAAAATATGTACCATTTCTTTCCAGCCTACTAGCTCTAAATATATTAGGAGTACAAATCCAGTACGTCCAGGACCCATGGGATTTGTCCTACAGTCCAATCCCATCTGACGGATGTGTGTGGATTGGGAAAAAAACTTCAAACATCTGGATTCACCTTGAGTCTGAGCAGAAGTAGCATGTCATGTTTCGTTCCTTACGTGTTTGATTTGCAAAAACTTGGTTCTGATATCCACGTGGTTTTATCTATAGTGAGCAGTTAAACTAATTCGCTCTACCACTTTTTCTCTTGTTTGCTACCTCTGGAAGCGATTCCTGCATCTTGGGTTTCTGACATTTAAAATAAGCATGAAAGGGATACTTGAATCATGGTATCTGATGCTCTAAGAGCTCTCTCCCTTTCTTGGTGTTGAGAAGTTGACAGATTTATGTAGGGTTAGGATGTTATTTTGAGACCCGAGGCTATACCTGCTTATGTGACTTGTCTATCCCCTGACGGGCCTTTAGTTTTTGATCTATTCTATTATTATAAAAGGAAAAATGTGAAAAAGAAGCAGTATTTTCACATCTTATCCCCCAACGATATGAATTCCTCTTGAAGGTAGAGAAAACACCAGATCTTAGGCAAACTTTCCCATGATATTAACATTGATTATATCATATATACATACATACATACATACATACATACATACATACATACATACATACATACATGCCGTTTAAACCGCATCACCCTTTCACATTGGTCCTCTGGGATTTCATTGGTGATATATAATCTTCATTCCTCCTAATTTACTATTTTAGGCCAAAGAACCTGAATTTTTCACTTTCATTTAATATAAATGGAAGAGATTTTTTTTTTTAAGGAATCAATGATTGCAAAAAATTCTGCTGAACTTTTAGTTTTAGATTTGTTTATGCCATTTTTATTGTTTTTTATAAATAGCTCAAAGTGGCAAATACTCCTTGCTCCTCCTATTTTCTTCACAGGAACAACCTTGAGTTAGGCGGACAAAAAGTGACTTCCAAATGATTGAAAGAAAGGTGAAATAATCCCCTGACTAATCCATGAATCGATTTGTGTTGTATCAATACACCTGCTCATTTTTACTAGATGAATCGGGGAGGATAAAGATAGCAAACGAACAGTAAACAGAGTTTTGGTGAACAGATTGTAGGGTGAACAGCAAATGAAACAACATCTGTTTCATGGTTAGGTATCCAAAACAGTTAGGCTGAATTCCCAAGACTCTGCATTCCATAGCTGAGAGCAGTGTGAAGACGGCTTTATTTGGGGCCAAAACAAATATCTCTCAAAGTGCAGATGAGGAGATCCTTAAAGAGAAGATCACCGCTTATTATTGAAATCTGGACAGGGTCATATCAGATTGCTATGGAAAGCTGACAGCTTACCTAAGTCTTTACCAGAAAACTGGAAATCAATCAAAAATAGTGCCCCATTCTCCTTCAATGATAAATGTGCTACAACTGCATCATATCTCTCAAGACATTGTCATAGTAAACTAACAGCTGGAAGACCTTTATATAAAACAATTTGATTTCTCTTTTTTGTCTTTTGTCAACCTCCACAATGAAATAAGAGAGGACACTTGTTGCACCTGGGAAAACCAGCCATAAATTGTCCTCTATACATGAGGAGTGTCGTGCAAAATGAAGCAGGATGATTCTGTATCACTATGCAGAATCACTAAAAGGGAATTGAGGACCTTCATTTTGATTTAGTCACTAAGCACACACAGTGACTCAGCAGTCATTGAAGTGAATATTTCTGTCTTCTGCTGCAATTTAACAGCATGGTAACTTTCTCATTCTTGCTCGGTCCATCTGACTGTACAGAGCAATGATGCTTAAAATATTAAATATCCTGCAGTGCAGGAAAGGAAAATGATGCTAATGTGGTTGGATTTCTTTCATTCATATTCTGTACTATTCCAAATACATTCTGTCAGATTATTTAAATGTTGAATTGCCACCACCCCAAATAAATACATAAACCTCTTTATGCTAGTCATTGGGTTATTTTATTTTCAAAAGAAGGGAGAATAATCATAACATCATGCACTGTGCACTTATCTTGGATGTACTAGTACGTATCCCAAGCTGTAACTTCAATTGCATCATAGAACTTGAAGAATCAAAGCTAGTCAATGCATACAGTAGATGGCCCAGTGAATTAGTATAAGGTCTTTCTGAATCAGCCTCTCCTACTGAAATTTAGGCTGTTGCTGCAGAAGCATTACGCATCCTGATTTCAGATGTACAAAACAGAAGTGGGATATAAATTTAATAGCATAAATAAAGTCATACATTGCTATTACTTTAGATAAGATCTTGCTGAGTCTATTACTACACATAAGCCCTGCCTTGGATACTTTTATTTGATGTCTTAGCTTTCCATCTTTTGTTACTGGTTTGTTGAAGAGAGAAATGAGCTACTGTGAAAAATGCTTCCTTGAATGTTTGATGGTTACATTTAGTAATAGATGTTTCCTACATACATTCAGAGATTTGTAGATTAGCCCCAGTATATAATAATAATATTTAATATTAATCAGTAGGAATACATAAAGTCCTCCAAGGACAGTAGAGTGCCCTTTTCTTCCCAAGAAACTAATAAACCTGAGCCCCTTTCATAGCAAACGTGTTATTGGCGCAATAAACATCTTTATAAATAACAAGTAGTTATGTACAGTTCTTTACTCCAGCAAGAAGTCCTCTATACACAACTCTTTCCTCCATGCAATGCTTCTTCTTCCTTTACTCCATCTCTTTTTTTCCTCTGTCTGTTCACTGTTTTCATCCTCCCTAGACAGGAAAGAAAGTGGTTGAGAGGAGGAAGAAACTGTTTGGTCTTATACGTAGTCTTGCAGTGACTTGCAGCCAGTCCTCACACTTATGCCTGAAGTCACATGATCACAATTTGTGTATTTATGACAGTTGCAGCATCCTGGTATCACATCACTGTTTGTGATTTTCGTAGCCAACTTTGGACAAAGTCAATGAGGAAGCCAAAGCTAACAGCATAACAGCAGCAGCTCCCCAAAAAATGTTGTAAAATTGGTCACAGTAACATGATGGCTCATTTAAGACCTCATTGCTTAGTGACAGAAATTCTGACCACAATTCTAGTCATAAATTGAAGATTATGGTTAATTAGAAAGCATCTTTCAGCATGAAGCAAATCCAAAAAGAAAGTTTTGTGAAGGAAGATAAACTTCACACGGTGGAGAGCAGCAGAATAAACCACATATACACTCAGGTTTCAAAGTGGGCAGAGTTTCTACTTAGTCCAGAAACCTGAGAGTTAGGGAGTTAAAAGAATGCTAAAATGAAGTTTTACTCATGGCAAATGGCACATTCCATAAAGCAGAGCCAGTTGCAGTGTAGACCTCTGGCCTAGATGGAATTTGGAAGTATATAATTGATTTCTCTTTTTTTTAAAAAAAAAAAGTACCCACAAAAACTTTCCTGAAAGTTTAACAGCTCTTGTTAAAGAGCTGAAAGCAAAATAATTTACAGGGAAGAAAAGCGTCTAACAAAACTATTATGCTAATCAGTATAAAATTCCATTTTAATTCCCACAAATGTTCGGGACTTCTAAGATTGGGTGTTATGGTTTTTGGAATCTTTTTAGAAAAAAATAGTAACTCAGACCAAATTTTCTAATCCACATTACTTGGTCCAGAATTACTTCGATCTTCCTTTTCTTTCATTATATAAAATACTATGATTTCTTTATTGACTGTCTTATATTAGTTATTTATTTATTAGATTTTTGTGGGGGATGTGTTGGTTCAGTGGTTAAAGACACTGACTTGCCCAGGTTCAAGACCTGAGCACTGCATGACGGGATGTTCATCCATCCTTGCCCACCTTGCTCTTGCCCACCTAGTAGTTCAAAAGCATACAAGTGAGAGTAAATAAATAGATACCACTTTGGTGGGAAATTAATGACATTCTATATGCCTTGGCATATAGTCATGCAGGCCACATGACTATAGAAATGTCTTTGGTCAACAGTGGTACCCCCTGCTAAGAGATGGAGATGAGTACGGCCCCTTGAGTTAGACAGGGGAAACATTTACTTTTATTAGATTTTTATCCTGCCTTTATTACTTTATAAGTAACTCAAAGTGGTGAACACACCTGGTACTCCTTCCTCTTATTTTCCCCACAACAATAGCCTTGTATAAGCTGAAAAAGAGTGATTGGCTTAAAGTTATCCAACCAGTTTTTCATACCTAAGTCATAACTAGAACTCAGCCCACCTGGCTTGTATTTGCAGCACCTTAAGTACTATACCAAAGTGGCTTTATGATAACTTCTCTGATAAGGTCTTAGCTGCCTGCATTATTATGCTTGACCCCAGTTGGCATCAGCATATTTGAACGCTGGTCTCATTCCTTTACTGCATTTTACATATTACAATTCAAGAAGGATTTCAGGCAATAATGTTTCATGTATAAGAGTAGGAAGGAGATGAGACTGCCAAGAATGTGGGACATGTTAACAAGATAAATAACTATTAATTTTTACAAAACATTTTGCCTGGGCAATTAGATTATCACAAAACTCTGGCTTTATTTGCTTCCCTTTGTTTTCTCTAAAAGCTCAATATAGCATTTAGCTCTTAATTTCCTTGCTGTGAGATCTTCCATAGACAGTACAATCCATCCATACTTTTCTTCAGAGATTAGTTCTGATAATTTTTAAACATAAAAGATACATCATTGTTTATTTATTGAGTTGTGAACAGTAGCAATCATTGGATAAATCCTAGTATATTCAGGAGTTCTTAAGAGGGAATGGGTATAGGACAGTTATGGAAGTGTAATAAATTTACATTTCAAAGTGAGCAGTACCAGTATAAAGACTGAAATTTACTTCTTTTCTGGATTTGAATTTGGCAAAACTCTGTGCCTTTAGCACTGTATGTATGTATGTATGTATGTATGTATGTATGTATGTATATGTATGTATATGTATGTATATATGTGTGTGTGTGTGTGTGTGTGTGTGTATGTTTGTTTTTGTAGATTTTCAAGGGTACAGGTATGCAGGTCTTGGTATATTCGGGTCTTTTCCCATGTAAGATTGAGAGTATATTGACGACGTTTCAAAACGTCACCAAGATACTCTCAATCTTACACGGGAAAAGACCCCGAATGCACCAAGACCTGCATGTGTGTGTGTCTGTGTGTGTGTATAAATACATAATATACATACTCATGTATGTGTATAAATGCATAATTTTCATGTAGAATGTTTTTAAAAATCTGAAAAGAGGATTTAAAAAATACCCTAATGAAGAAGTATGCAAAACTAGAGAAAAATAGACCAGAAAATTGGTCTGACAACCAGAAAGATTGAGGGCTAAACTACAACTTACAGGTAGTTCTCAACTTATAAACATTCTTTTAGTAACTGAAGATAAAAGACACTGGAAACAGTTATTTACAAGACCATTGCATCATCTCTATGGCCATGTGATCAAAATTCATTGGCATTTGGCATGTATTTAGGATGGTTGCAGCATCCCAGGGTCATATCATCATCTATTGTAACCATCCAATCCAGCTTCCAAAAAGCAAAGTCAATGGGGAAATCCAGATTTGCTCAACAACCATGTTACTAACTTAATAAGTGATTTGTTAGTATGGCAAAAAAAGGTTGTAAAATAAGGTACAACTCACTTAACTATTGCCTTATTTAACAGTGGAAATTTTGGTCCCAATTGACCTAAGTCCAATTGACATACCTGAAGTTTAAATTCTTAGAAAAAAAGTTTGTTAACTTCAAGAATAAAGGTTAAAAGTTTACCGTTGTTTTCACTCT
This sequence comes from Thamnophis elegans, assembly GCF_009769535.1. NCBI lineage: Eukaryota > Metazoa > Chordata > Lepidosauria > Squamata > Natricidae > Thamnophis > Thamnophis elegans. The sequence continues at coordinate 45,315,569 of NC_045550.1, forward strand.
ATTTTTTTAACTACAGAACAGCCTTGTTGAACCTGGTTCTCTCCAGATGCATTTACATTCCAATGCCACAAGCCTAAAGAACCAGGTGGGATTTGTGGGAAAAAAGATCTAACGCATCTAGAGAACAGCAGATCACTTATGTCTGTTGAGATTCTCAGTCATCCAGGTCATAGTTGTCTCATTTTCAAAAAGCAACTGGACCGGAACCAGTGAAGCTTCTTGGATGAGAAGTGAAATGTCTTCTTTCTCAGGGGAAAAACAGTCCAGTTGCCATTTGGAAAAGCATCTTTGAGACACCAGATCACTTGAATTAGAATAGAATAGAATTCTTTATTGGCCAAGTGTGATTGGACACACACAAGGAATTTGTCTTTGGTGCATATGCTCTCAGAGTAAGTATAAGGTGAACAGGGAGCCTACCATGCTGGCCAGAGGTTTTTAAGACTTGTGATGAATCACTTTTGAGTAATGAAATACAAGGGCCAAGTCCCTGTAATAGAAGGGCAAAGTTTAAACTTCCTTTGTTATCATCCAACTTTGGAATGCAGACTGCTTTGGGAGCTAAATCTTATCCCGTCTTTATAAATCATCTGGAACATTTGAACTATTGTCACCTTGTGTTATGTGTGTTTGAAACTTGTAACCCACTTTGATAATTTCACTTTGATGTAAAAATGGGGTATAAATCAAAACAATAAAGTACTTCTAATTCGTACCTTAGATTATCCAGTCTGTGTAGAGAAGAGACCAGGAAAGAAAATATCCCTTGTTTGTCTTTGCTAAGCTCTCTCTGCCTTTAAGATTAATCTGAACAGTAGTAATGGCGTCAATGTATGCAGGCTACAGCAACTTCATACGGTTTTACTTTGCAACACTGATAGTAAAATATAATTAAAAACTGTCATTATTATGAGGTTACATGCAAATAATATTATAAACAGCTTTTATAAAAGAAAAGACCTTATGAGAGGTGCCATTTTCATGTATATGTACTGTATCTTACAATTTAATTGCTCTGTGAAAAGAATAAAAATGTTCTTTTATAATTGCTGTAAGAATTATATTGGTACAATATGAACGGTCCCTGCCCAGTTCCATCAATTGGCTACTAATTAGCTTATATAAAAGCTTAACAAGAAACGAGTGTTGTCTTTATCTCCTGTAGTTGAGGCTGAAGTAATTAATGTCATATATAAAAAGTATCATGCCCTTTTCTTGTGAAGGCCTTCAGTTTGATGGGGGGAAGGGAAAAATGTTGTGTTGTTTTAAGTACTAAGAGTCCAAATGATGTATGTAGTGGTAGTCCTCACTTAGCAACCATTAGAAGTTATGATGGATCCCCCAAAGGTACTTAGGACCTGATTCTAGTGTTCTGGTGGCACGCATGCACGCAACACACAAAGTCACATGACCACATTTTGAACACTTAGCAGCCGGCTTATCTTCATGGCCAGTTGCGGTATCCCACAGTCGCGTGACATAGTTTACTATATGTTTTCTTGCAGGAAACTGGCTATAAAGGCCAGTTTCCAGCAAAAAATTCACATAACAATGCATTAACTTGCTTAACAAATTCAATGTTCAATTTAGAGGCATGGTGTTTACTTAACCACCACCGCAAAAAAAAGCTGTAAAATTAGACTGATCACATGGGTACCTTGACATAGGACCATCACAACTTAATGACAGAAATTCTAAGGCTCTGTAAATGCTCTGTATTTCTTCTTGTACAGTTATCCTAGCTTGTCATCTTTCTATTAGATAAACATTAGGAAGCATCTTCTCTAACTGGGCATTTACTGATTGGAAAGTGTGGGCTGCCAAGGAGACTTGAGAGGGAGAAAAAAAACTCTTAACAGCAACAGCTGTAGTGCCCTCAACATTTTCAGAAGGAAAGCTGAAAAGCATCCCCAAAATAAATGCAAATAAAGTACTGGAACACTTTAAGAATAATGTAGAAAGACAAAAGAAATTTACCTTTTCACAGCAGAAAAAGGGCTTGAGAATTTGAATTGAAAATTTTAAGACAGCTTTAGGCCAAACATTACAATTCTAGCAGCAGGAATCATACATATTGTAGATTATTCCAAAAGAAGGCCAAGCGTATAGATCCTGAGTTCTTCTGGGCCTTGGGATGAGTAACTCTTAAGATGCCTTTGCCAGTGGAAGAAGGCACCCTAGTGATTGCTCCTTACTGCACCAGTTCTTGCATACCTACTGTGGAAACATGACTTGACTATCCAGAACACAGGGGTAGTGTGCAAACTTTATCTCCTTCCCTTACAGTTCCTGGGATCAGTTGCTGGCTCAAATGCCTTCCTTGAACAGGAAGCTTCTTCCATGTATGAGAGGGTCAGTTAACACCATTGTCTGCATGCATAAATGTTGCATTATTTCAAAATGATTTAATGTAGAAAGCTTTTTGGGACTACTATTTACATTTGACTCTCTTGCTCTCTCTCTCTCCCTTTCTCTCTTACCAGCCAATGTTTTCAGTTGCACCAAGCCTAGCCACCAACGCTTCAACAGCCTTTAACCCCTATTTGGGGCCAGTTTCTCCTGGCTTGGTCCCAGCAGAGATCTTGCCAACAGCACCAATGCTGGTTGCAGGGAATCCTGGTGTGCCAGTTCCTGCCGCTGCAGCAGCAGCAGCACAGAAGCTAATGCGGACGGACAGATTGGAGGTAGGAAATAATTTGCCTCCCAGTTCTGGTTGTTTTGATCAGCCAGGTATGGCTCATTGATTCTCTAAATGTAATCCTACTTGGGATATTTTATGGAAGGAAGTACTATTCAGAGAAAAGCCTTTGCCCATCGGCAGTATAATAATGTGATTATCACGTATCGGGCTAATTCTTGAAAAGGAACTAATGAATTTCAAACCCCACCAATTTCCGTACTTATCAAAACATTACTATTCCTAACAAGAACAACATTAAAAGCAATAGATCATCAGCAGTAAACTAGGACTAGATTCACACAACATGCTTAATTGGTTTATTGAATTAAACCACCTTCTGTGTTTATGCAATACTTTCCATTACAAGTGAAGGGAACAACCTTGCTTCAAATGCAATGACTCGCAAAAAATAATAGTAATAAGGTTAAAACTGAGATCAGGATCTGTTACAGATGCCAGAACTTTAACTTGGCCAGTAGAGTATGTTGTATTGGGTGTGGCATAGGACTGGACTCCAATGCAGAGCTGAGTATGTTTAAGTCTTTGCATAGGCAAAGTAGATAGGCCAGTGGCCTACAAAATATGCTGGGTGGCCTGTATAATTTTTTTCAGCTCCCCCCCCCCCCCCGTGGTTTTCATGTTTAGAGGAGTGTAGAAAACCTCAAACACAAAAATCATTCTTTAACCCTCCCTCCCCCATTTATTTTACTGATTTAAAGTTGACTATTTTGTGACCAAATTCCAGCAGACTCTTTATAGAGCTTTGAAGCTGCGGAAACACAAGAAGGTCATTGGTTACCCATCCTTTCATGATGTTAACATTTTTGTCTCTGGAAAATTTATAGGCAATTAATGAACTTCATTCAATTCCATCCAGTTTTTCAACAGCCCGCAGAGCGCCTAATTGAAGTTAAATCCTTAAAATCTTATCTCAAATGATGAATGATTGTGCCATATCTTTCTTTTAGAAGAAGAAAAAGATTGCAGGCAGTCCTCAGCTTACAACCATTCATTTTAGTTACCATTCAAAGTTACAAAGGAACTGAAAAAAAAATGGCTTATTATGACCGACTTTCACACTTAGAAATTGTTGCAGCATCCTAATGGTCACATGATCAAAATGTGCATACTTGGCAACTGGCTCGTGTTTATGACAGTTGCAGTATTCCAGGGTCATGTGATCACCTTTTGCAACAAGCAAAGTCAATGGGGAAGCAGATTCATTGAACAACTGTGTTACTAAACAACTTCAGGGATTCACTTAACAACTGTGGCAAGAAAGGTTGTAAAGCGGGCCAAAACTCATTTAATATCTTGCTTAGCAGTGGGAATTTTGGTCTCAATCGTGGTCATAGGTTTAGGAGTATCTGTAATGCAATTTCTCCTTCCCGCCCCAAAACAGTGAAAGGGAAAGGATTCAAAGTTCTGACCTTGTTCTCTTGCTTAACATCAGCCACCTTTCTCTACAACAGCTGGGTGGAAAAGGTTTTTTTTTAATGGCTCTAGCCACCTAAAGTTTTATTAACCCTGGTATTGATGGTATGATATAAAGCCGTGATGGCGAATCTATGGCACATGCGCCAGAGATGGCACACAGAGCTATCTGTGAGCATGTGCCCTGTTGCCAGCTGCTCTTCTGGTTTCCAGCATGCACATGCACACTGGCCTGCTGGTCTTGGTGCATGCATGCGCATCAGACAACTAGTCTTCATGCACACCAAAGTGCCAAAAACCCGAAGACCAGGTGGCCAGCGTGCGCATGCCATCTGGTCTTCCAGCGCATGCATGCACACCACCCAGCTGGTTTCGGGTTTGTGGCACTGCACCATGCACACACGCATTCCAGTTTGGGGACTCGGTGCCGAAAAGGTTCGCCATCACCTGTATAAAGCCAGGGCCAGCTTTTAGCAACCACACATACATAGATAGGTTTTCTCTAAGGCAATATGTTCCCAACCTGGTATAAATGTACAAAAATCTCTAATTACCTTTATCAAGATCTGTAGCATTACATTATGAAAGTTTATGACATATAGCTTTATGGTGTTTGTTTTCTGTTTGTTTCCCCTGGTGCAATTTTTTTTAATTGAAATTTGGGGGAAGGCTAGGGGGAGTTGTTCTTATTGACTATACTAGAGAAGTAGCTGAACACTGCTTTTTTCAGTGCTACTGAGATGCAATGTGTTTTGCATCGGTTGACGAGGATTTTTGTGCAGCTTATTTTATGTGATATTTTATGTGTGGCAGGGTGTGGCTGTTGGAAGTTTCAGATTTGGTCCATGTGGGTGGGTTTCCAAGAGCCTTGTTTTTGTATCCTGCCATTATACAATGCAGTGGTGAGGATGTCAGGAATGGGAGTTTGTTCTCTATTTTCTCTCTCTGGTAAATTTCATCCCTAGGCATGTGAAGTTAAAGTTTTGAAGAGTGAGTTCAATTTGAGTTTATTTTAGAATGACAAAGATGTCATTGGCACATTTGAATTCCGATTGTTATCGATCAATTTTTATGCCATCTGTACATCTTAGTCATAGTGGGTATGCTCCCTTGCCAGGAATAGTTTCTCAACTAAGAGAGATGGGCCCTTTCAACATCTTATTATATTTTAGTAAAGCCAGCCCTCAGACAGTTTTCAGCTGCAGCTTGGACAATGAAGTGTTCCTTATGCTAGTCCACACTCCGTCTGATTTGTCTTCTAAACACAAACAGGAGGGAAGCATAGTGCTTAGTCATTCTGCTTATTCTTTTTACGATCCACAGAGTACTGGAAAGAAATTATATTAAAGGAGTCAGAACTCTGTAAGCCAGCTTAGTAATAACTGAAATAGAACAGGATCTATTTTGGTGTGGAGGAATAAGTCATCAAGGAGTTTGAAAATGAGGTGGATCTGAACAGGAGCTGTAGAAAAGTAAAATCACCAGCTCATCCTTACAAGAGAGGCATTTGGACTGTGGCTTCACTTAGAGATTTCTTTGTTTAACAAGCAGACTGCCAATGCCAATTATGGGCACTAAATGAGACCTTCCTGTATTATTAACAGTTTGGAAAGCCTAAGAAAGTCATCACAGCTATTGGCAGAAGCCATGTTGATATTATGTGCATCACAATTCCATTGCATTACTAATATGAATTATGTGATATAAGGTAAAGGTTCCCCTCGCACATATGTGTAGTTGTTCCTGACTCTAGGGGGCGGTGCTCATCTTTGTTTCAAAGCCAAAGAGTCAGTACTGTTCGAAGACGTCTCCATGGACATGAGACTAGCATGACTAAACGTTGAAGGCGCATGGAACGCTGTTACCTTTCACCAAAGGTGGTCCCTATTTTTCTACTTGCATTTTTGCATGTTTTTGAACTGCTAGGTTAGTAGAAGCTGGGACAAGTAATGGAAGCTCATTCCATTACGCGGTGCTAGGGGTTCAAACCGCCGAACTGCTTACCCTTCTGATCAACAAGCTTAGTGTCTTAGTCACTGAGTCACCGCATCCCCTATGTGATATAAAGACAAGCTAAAATATCTAATTTATATGATTTACATGACATATTGTTATCACTTACCCCTGCAAGAGCCATTATTGTTGAATTCACATTTTACTGTTGCTTTTATTATTTAATCAAAAGCTTTAAATTTTACTGATGTTGTTGCTCTATGTAGCAGTACATAAAAAAAAAAAAAAGCCAGCGTCAAGTTGCCCTCACTTTATCCTGAATTAAGGGATTACAGGGTCATAAAAAAGAGTTTTTACAAGGAAGGAAAACAACAATTCTTATTTAAAAATAACAGCAATCAAAATCTTGGCAAATATATTTGCATTAGAAAGCTTTCCATTTCTAGAAAATTCTTGTAAGACTTCTAATGTAACACCCTAGCACTTGTAAATTGTAAAGGGAAATTTCTTAGTAGCATGAGGAAAAAAATCATTATTTTATGTTTGTGTCAGATATGAGAAACTATGAGGGATACAAGTGAGAAACTAACAGAATCCATCTTTTTTACACCTTTGGATAGAAAGGTGGGGGAACTGGGCTGTTTTATACCAGGTGGGATTATTTAACAGTTGACCCAATGCAGCACTTGTTTTTACAGTATTTTCAACCCACAGGTTAATCTCCAACTCCGATCATTTTACAATGATTCTGGCAATATATAATTACATTATCTGGCAAGATTCATCTTTCAGATAACTAAAAAATATCTACTCCTTTCTTTGTCGTCTGCATGTGCATCAACTCCTGACAACTGTATGGACAAGTTCCTGCAATTTTCTTGGCAAGAGATTGGTTGCCATTACCTTGCCCCTACAGCTGAAAGAGATTAGATGGCCCAAAGTCACCCAGTTGGCTTTGAAAGTCAGGGCTAGAACTCCTGTTTCTATCTGGTACTTAACCAATATACCAGGTTGGCTCTTTAGAGTAAGAGTCTTTAGAATCTCCATAATTCTATCTCCATAGTTCTAAGAAAGAGTATTGTCAATCTTTCCGGATAATAATAATTCCTCCCCATTGACCAGAGGATCAGAATAGATGTAGCTCCAATACTATAATGCATAAGTGTTTAGCAAATGTATTTTGTGTTGCCAAAGAGTTGTATACGGGAGTAGCTTCCTTTTTAAGGCTTTTGGGTTGTTTTTCTTCACCTCTTTTTCTTTGAGAACTAGATCCACAAGACAGGTCAACTGAATGACTTTAGATGTTCCTATAACTTATTTGAGTGGAGTTAGTTTAATATTTTATGTAACTGGATTTGCTTGTATGAAATTTCTCTGAGCAGTTAATCATTCTAATTTCATTGATAAGATTCCTCCTGATTTTTCCATGGCACGACAAAACCGCGGTCCACTAAAGCGCGCCCAATTAAAGCGCGTCGCTGACGTCATCAGCAGCACGACAACAACGACCGCAGAGAAAAAAGGGCGCTTTAAAAAGCGCTTTTAAAGCAAGCCGATTCACGTAAAGGTAAGGGTTAGGTTTAGGGTTAGGGTTAGGTTAAGGGTTAGGGTTAGGTTTAGGGTTATGTTAAGCGTTAGGGTTAGGTTTAGGGATAGGTTAAGGGTTAGCGTTAGGTTTAGCGTTAGGTTAAGGGTTAGGTTTAGGGTTAGATTTAGGGTTAGGTTAAGGGTTAGGTTTAGGTTTAGGGTTAGGTTTGGGGGGGTTAGGTTTAGTTTTACGCGTTAATTTTACCTTTACCGCTCACAGCGTGCTTTTTTCGTCGTGCTGTGATGACATCAGGTACGCGGTTTTGTCGCGCGCGCTTTAGACCACGGTTTTGTGGTGGAACCGATTTTTCATTCCCAGACCAGGAATGTAAGTTACATTTCATTGGATTCTGGTTGGTTTGGGAAACAAGTAGCTCAACTTGGAGGCAGAGGTGGGATTCAGCTGATTTGGACCGGTTTGGGTGAACCAGTTGTTAATTTTAATCTGATTTGCTGAACTGGTAGTTACAAGGACTGGCTTTCCCCACCCCTCTCAGAAGTCTCCACACAGCCCTTTCATCATGCCAGGTAAGTGCAGGAGCCACATGAATGCTCGGGGGGGGGGGGGATGGGCCTACTGGAAGTCCAGAAACAGGTTCAAAGAAAGCGCAGGGAGTGTGAAAATGCCCTCCTCCATGGTGCAGAAAGCCAAATAGGCCACTCCCCCATGACTACGCCCACCCAGCGGAGAACCGGTTGCTAAAATTTTTCAATCCCACCCCTGCTTAGAGGTAACATAATTATTGACTTGGGAAAAGATCTATAGTCACTTTTGCTGCTCAGAGGAACTATCTGGAAGTGAATTAGACAGTGTACAGTTAGTCCTTGGCTTCAGATCATTTATTCAGCAACCATTTGAGGTTACGGTGACACTGAATTAAGGGGCAGCCAGTCCCAAACGTTTATTTATTTATTAAACAAATTTAAACCTCACATACAGTGACTCTGGTCGGTGTACGGCATTAAAAATCTGCAGTTAAAAGTCCATAATAATCCACAGCCCAGCCCCTACCACATGGCAGCAACAGAATCTAAGTTGTGAATCAGTTGTGAATGGGATACCCAGGTCACCCGACAGAACCATGTCTTCAAGGCCTTGCAGTAAAGCAACAGGGTGGGAGATAATTTATCTCTGGGGGAAATATTATTCAAAGGGAAGGAACCCTTATAGAGAAGAAGACTCTTTTCCTAGGTCCTGACAGATGTGCTTCTTTGATAGTTGGGACCCGCAACATGTGCTGCCTTCCTTCTCTGGTAGACTGGGTAGATGTAATTGGGAAGAGCTGGTCCATCAAATACAAGGTACCCCCTGCACTCACAGGATCAAAATTCAGGCATGTAACAGCCCACCCGCATTAGGAGCACGTAAATTCCCCCCCCCCCCAAGATTACACTGAGCAGTTTTTGTGTAATTTTTTTCATTTTTTTTTCATTTTATTAGAGTTTATAGGCCGCCCTTTTCCCTGAGGGGACTCAGGGCGGCTTACATAAAATAAGGAAGGGAGGGTACAAGACAATAGACGCAAAACAATACATAAAAGTAAAATAGTAAACAACATTCATTCATCATTCGGGTGGGGACATATTATCTTTATCCCCAGGCCTGGCGGGCTAGCCAGGTCTTAAGGGCTGTGCGGAAGGTCTGGACGGTGGTGAGGGTACGAATCTCCACGGGGAGATCGTTCCAAAGGGTCAGAGCTACTACTGAAAAGGCTCTCCTCCGTGTGGTTGCCAGTCGACACTGACTGGCAGATGGAACTCGGAGGAGGCCTAATCTGTGCGATCTAATTGGTCGCAGGGAGGTAATTGGCAGGAGGCGGTCTCTCAAGTACGCAGATCCACTACCATGGAGGGCTTTATGAGTGACAAGTAGCACCTTGAAGCGCACCCGGAGATCAACAGGTAGCCAGCGCAGCTCGCGGAGGATAGGTGTTATGTGGGCGAACCGAGGTGCACCCACAATCACTCGCGCGGCCGCGTTCTGGACTAGCTGAAGTCGCCGGATGCTCTTCAAGGGCAGCCCCATGTAGAGCACATTGCAGTATTCCAGCCTAGAGGTCACAAGGGCCCGAGTGACTGTTGTGAGGGCCTCCCGGTTCAGGTAGGGTCGCAACTGGCGCACCAGGCGAAACCTGGGCAAATGCCCCCCTGGTCACAAGATAGCCTCACTTGGCCAGCAGCTGCTTCATGAAGTGTACGATTGGGCATGTTTCAGCAGTAGCAGGAGCAAGAAAATTGTAAAGGTCATCTAGGATGGCAGAGTGCAGGATGGTAGGCATTTCAGAGTACAGGGTGATGAGAGCAATTGCAGGCGGGACTTGGCTAAGGCAGCTGAGATTTTCTGGGGCTTTGCGCCACACTGATTGAGTGACTGGGATTTGCGCTGAACTGCAACTCGGGGCCATCACATACCTCCAGAGTTGTCACATGCCAGGAAGGCCCTGAGCCACTACGTAGCAAGCAGTAATTCAGAGCCTCTTGCCACTCCACAAGACATAGAGCAGGGAAGACAAAAAGGATGGACAGGAGATAGGGAGAAAAAGTTGAAGAGAAGCAGTTCCTTACCAAGGCTTGGAATATCTTGGATCAGGGTGGATCCTTTGCTAATAATGAATGGAATTCATTTACCAGCAGTAGCAGGGAATACGTTAGGTGCTAATAACCAGGAACATTTGTTAAATTCAAAGCACAGAAGAGTTTGTTATGGTCTCTGTAATACAAAATCTAGTCAGCTAATGGTCAAAGGTAAATTGGCGCTAGATAAGGCTCAGCGGAATTCACAGGGGACTGAACTTGGGTCTCTTGTGACAATGCATTGATTCCAAACTGATGATACATTTAACCCTGCCTTCCAGCTCAGCTTGCACTTCTACAGAATTCCAGAATTACCATGCTAAGTGAAGCAGACATATGACATGCTTTATGACCACATCACTTAGCTTCAGAGGAAATTACTATTACCGTGTTTTCCGAATATACGGCAGGGTCTATTTTCTTTTGACCGCAGAAATAAACGCTTGGTCAGGTCTTATTATTTTTGAAGTGCAGGAAGTGACGAGCATGGTCACCTCATGGCTGCTGCTGTGTTGCAATATTTTGGGAAGGGCTTATTTTAGCGCATGTGCCCAAAAGCCCGATTGGGCTTATTATCGGGGAGGTCTTATTTTCAGAGAAACAGGGTACTATAATAATAATTTATGGTCCCAATTACTATAATAATTTGAGGACTATCCGTATATCAACATCAATACTTAGAGAAAATGGTGGCGCAGTGGTTAAATGCAGCACTGCAGGCTACTGCTAGATCAGCAGGTCAGCAGTTCAAATCTCACCGGCTCAGGGTTGACTCAGCCTTCCATCCTTCCGAGGTGGGTAAAATGAGGACCCAGATTGTTGGGGGCAATATGCTGACTCTCTGTAAACCGCTTAGAGAGGCCTGAAAGGCCTATGAAGCGGTATATAAGTCTACTGCTATTGCTATTGCTATAAAATAATATTCCAATAATTATAGAATACTGAATTGTTTTAGAAGAATTTAGCCATGGTGAGTCAGTGTTCCTGTTCGGTCATACACACTCAAGTTAAGGACAGTTTAAAAGGGCAGGTTCAGGGTAGGAATACCCATTTGTAAACATTTTCTCCAGGGTTGACATTTGCAAAGCAGCACTGGAAGAGTTGGGTCTGTGGAGTATCTGCAACATTGATTAGTAATTGGAAAAAGGAGGATGCAAAGAGAGAGGAATGGATGAAAGTGCTTTTCTTTTCAGGGCTAATGTAGCAATTTTCAATCTGTTGATATTTGTTTTGCTGAGTCAGGGCCACTTGTCTCTGGAGTGAGACTCTTGCTCTGCTGTGTGTTTAAGTAGGGAAATGGAACACGTAGTTCTGATGTCATTTTCACAGTTCTCAAAGGAACAGTCTTGCCAACAACCAATGAACAAGATTTTTGTTTTCTCTCCTTCTAGGCATTAGTTTGCAACTTTTTGGAAGCTGGAGCTGCTGCTTTAGGACAGGCAGTCCCCATTCTTCAGAATAATTATTTTGATAATGAATCAGCTCTGTCTGTTTTCAACCATCATAACATATTTCTCCACTATAACTAGGCAGCAGCTATTTGTATGGGACTTGGTCAGTCCCTCCCATATCCAGCTACAGATATCTTATTGCTAACATTTACATAGTATTCTTACATTTGCCGCTTCTTTTCAGCCTCTCTTCACAACCATCCTGTAAGGTAGATTATTATTTATCCTGGACACACTGGTGAGAAATAAGTCGAAATAATTTTATTTCCATCAACACATGAATCTCTACCCTGAGACATAGTTATAAAGTACATTATTCATTCCTGTTCAGTAATATTTCCATTTAAATTTCCTAAATGGCACCATCAAGGCAATCATGGCAAATCCCAGGAACTAAGCAGCATGAGACGAAGGGGGAGAACAAATTTGGAAACATCAGATATGCAAGGTGAATTGGGAAGTTGAGAAATATCCTAGAATTGGCCTGATTAGGACACAGCTATAACCCTTACCTGATAACAGCTGGGCTTGAGGATGTCTTTATCTTTAAAAATGACTTCATTTAAGACCTCAGTCTGTATTCTGGATGGACTCAGATTCTGGTTCTCTGAATTCCAAGGTAAAATATCTTAACCTGAGTTAAGCATTGATTCATCTAGCCTAATATTATTAGAATTGGCTGGTGATAATAGACATAGTGCAACAACCAATTGACTGTTTTAATTACAGTTGAATAAGCTGTTTTCTCTAGTTCATATAAATGCTGAATTATAATTACAAACTTAGTTCACAGAAACTGATTGCATATGATACCCTAAATCCAAGTCAAACAAATCACTTAGCACAATGTGTGAGATCTGACAATAGTTAGCATTGTTTGTCACGGAACTATAGCCTTATATCTTTAGACTGTCCTGAAGGTATCAGTTCTAGAAGCTGATTGATGCAATTGAATTGTGTTTCTGCTATTAGTAGTATGAATTCTGTGCACCTTCATGCTATTTCTCTTTTAAATAACCAGTAAGATAACCCTTTAGAGAGACAATCAGTCCAGGGTAAGGAACTTTAAAATAGTTAAGATCAGTCTTTCTTTCCTTCCTTCCTTCTTTCTTTATTTCCTTCTTTCTTTCTTTTTTTCTTTTTTTCTTTCCTTCTTTCTTCTCTCCCTCCCTTCCTCCCTCCCTCCCTCCCTCTTCTTTTGCATTATAGTATTGAGAATGGGCTGAAGTAGTATAAAAATGTATTAAAGTTAAACTGGCCATTTTAGAACTATATGAACAAACAGGGATTTAACTGAAATTAAGAAAGCAACTACTGCCTCTTTTAAATCAGAAAACTACCTCCTTCCTCAGATATCAACACCATGCCTTGGATCTAAACACAACTTACCTCCCAAGTAATTTTAACAACCCAGAAATGACATGACTCTAAGAAAATTGTGGCTGTCTCACAATCTGTCCATTTTCTTGTTATATATACAAACTAATGTTAGCCTTCCTGAGAAATTGATAGTCTGACCTAACCAGTCCCACACTAACACTGGGTCTGCAAGTCTGATTGTGTTTTATTTCCTTCTTCTTACATTTGAATTCAGTGAATTATGCCCAAATGCTATCTGGTTGTTTTGGATTGGAAAATATTTTACCCCCATTCTCTTGGCGAGGGGAGCTCAGGCATCTCTGTGAAGGTCATGTTCCTGACTTTAGAGACACAGGACCCCTCACACGTGGTCAGATACCTTCTCTCTTCAGCAATCAATGTGAGTTTTAGACTGGTAATTATCAGTTGCCACGCTGCACTTCACTGTGCTGCCTTGAAAGGCAATCTAGGAACAATCTGCCATCCCAGGCAATTTTTTAAGAAGCCCTGTTTCATAAATCTCACAATGGATGTGAAATCAGTATGTCCTTCTATTTTTCAATCAGATCTGCTTTTGGACACTGCTAAGATAAGTCACTGCAATTTCTTTGCAAGGTTTTTCCAGAGGTTTTTAATCTGATGGTTTTCTTTCTTCTCAATGCATATTATAAGACACTTAGAACATAACCTTTAGATTTGACTATTTGCTGATTATTAGAAGTGTACCTGGCTTTTCAATTAAAGTGATTCTTCTTACCACTCAGTATCAGTATTTAAATTGCTCCCTCTTAAGGCCTAATTAGGACCATTTTGGTGTAGTGATTAAGGCCGCAGCTAGGAACTGGAAGACTCTTGAGTTCTAATCCAGATTTAGGCATAAATCTAGCTGGATAATTTTGGGCCAATCTAGTTATTTTCTCTGACCCTTAGGAAGGTGGCAAAGGCAAACCATTTTTGAAAACCTTGTCAAGAAAACTGTAGGGACTGACCGTGCATTTTCTAAGAATTGGGTGCAATTGAATTCAGAGAGGGTGGGGAGGCCTATTTGCTCTGGATTGAAGGAAACCTTTTGATGTCTCTCCTTGATACTTGCTTAACTTTCATTTAGTATGATTCACAAGAAAGTCTGAAATAATTGCAAGAGAATGATGTTCACATTACATTGTTTTCTTGGTTCACTTTCAAATATTCATCATAGCCCTTTCTGCAGGTTAAATTACAGTTTTAATCTTAATAATGAAAAAATTAATGTTGAAAAACACTATGAATGTAAATGTATTTTAAAAGGAAAGTGAAGAGCAAGATAAAAAAAATTACATGTACCCGTGCCCCCTCTTGTGTCAAAATTGTGAACAGCAGAGATAATAAATGCAGCTAATGTCTTATGTAGCTAATAGCGCTCATAAAATGCTGTGCCAAAATGCACTTTAATTTCTTAGAAGGTTTGCTTTGTTTTTTAAAAGATATGTCTCTTTCATACCTTATTTTCACTATGCATAGAAATTCTTTGGAATGATGATTTTGAACATATTATTGAAGGTGATAGAGGGACCATTCCTAATGTTGTTATATTCTACTATACATATTTCCCATAGCCTGAAGCTTCATGATATGTTAATTGAAATTTGGGACTCCTGGATAGATGGCTATATATTAAAGGACACACTACCAATGTGGCATAGTGTTTAAGATGTTGGATTAGGAATAGGAAAACCTAAGTTCAAGTCCATTTTTAGCCATGGAAACACACTTGATTACTTTGATTTAAATGTTGTTTCTCTGCCCAATCTACATCATAGGGTTCCCATTGCCATTGAGAGCAGTGGTGGGTTTCTGTTTTTTTTATTACCAGTTCGTTTGTGCATGCAATGCTTCTGCGCATCCGTAGAAGCTTCTGCACATGCACAGAAGCTTCTGCACATGCATACAAGTGTCCGGGGGAGGGGGGCAGCGTCCCGCCGCCACTACTGGTTCACTCAATCCGGGCCCAAACCGGGAGCAACCCACCTCTGATTGAGAGGCCAAATGAAGCAAAGCTATGTAAGGACTTTGAGGAAAGATGGGAATAAAACTATCAAACAAATAACTCAATAAATAAATAGATAAATAGAAAGGGATTCAGTTTGGCCCAATGGTTGAGGCACCAGGCTAGAAACCAAAATACCATGAGTTCTAATTCAGTCATGAATAGCCATGAAAGCTAGCCAGACGACTTTGGCCCAATCACTCTTTCCCAGCCCAGTTCACCTCACAGGGTTATTGTCATTGTGAGGATAGTAAGTAGATAATGTTCA